>NC_034410.1:30962112-30969075 GCF_002078875.1 Numida meleagris | reverse complement strand
CCGAGGCGCTTCCAGACGGCGGCTAGGCGCGGGCACGACGACTCTCCGGCGGCCGCGAGGAGGGCACCGCGGCCGGAACGCCGTGCCGCAGCCGCACCTGCCGACCCCGTGCCCCCTCTCACCGCTTCTCAAGCGCTCAGGCGTCGCTCTCGAGTTATGTTCGGGAAGGCACGAGGCGCGGGTGCTGGAGACGCGCTCTCAGAAGCAGCGTTTCGGGAACGGCCGCCGCACCTCACAGCCAGCAGCCTTCCCCGCAGCGCAGCCCCGCGCGGCAGCTCTCCCTCTCCCTCCCTCCCTCCCTCCCTCCGAGCCCCGCGGCCCGGTACCTGGGTAGGGGCGCCCCCAGCGGCTGCGGGGATGCTCGTTCCCGCACCTGTCGCCGAATCGGCAGCGACCCTGCAAGAAGAACTGGCGGATGGCCATGGCTACGCGCCGCCGGCCAACTGCTGCCGCCTACTGGCGCCAACTGCTGCCTACGGCCGCCAACCGGCGCTGTGACGTCAACCTCCGCCGTGACGCCACAGAGTGCGAACGGCGCAGCGGGCGGGGCCGAGAGTAACGCACGTGCATGGCCCCGCCCCTTGAGCGCCGCGCGGCTCCGCCCGTGCTGGGGCGGCCGTTGCTGAGGCGCTGCCGGGCGGTGCGGGAGCGCGTGTGGTGCGGGTACCCGGCTTCGACGTAGGCGCTCCTACCCCGAGCCGAGGTTCAGCTTCACCGGTACACATCGCTGAATGCCGTCGAATTATTTGTTATCATCCGCAAAGTACGCACCTATCATGGTTTTATGATTTCTCTTACCGCTATTCCACATCATAACATCATGTTGTGCACTGGGAATTAAAGAGTTAATGCTCCAGTTGCATGGATTGTCACTATTTCCTGGTACTTGGTTCTCAGAAGAGAAAAACTACATCTCCCAGAAGGTGTTCGCTGCTGTTTCCATTTTCTGTTCAGAGGGAAAGATAAAACTGCTCACGAGTCATGAGACTGTTCTGTTCTTTTGCTGCTCATCTCTGCAGTGCGTGCTCCCTGGCCATCTCGCCTTCAGCACTAGAGTAAGGCCTTTGGTTTTGCACACTCTCTCTCATTCTATTTGATTTATTAGCTTCAGTTCCAATTATATTGTACTATACTGTGTTATCTCACATTCCACTATCATATTTAATAAATTAGTTTTCTCCCTTAGCTCGTTGCCTCTATTTTGTTCTTAGGTCCATCTCCCTACCTCTTCCTTTTCCCCCTTCCTCCTCTCCTGGGCTGTGGGTCGGTGGGTCCCCCTGCCCTGTTTAGTCACAGAACTGAGCCGAGCTGGCCCATAACTATTAATATTTTATTGGTGCATTGGCCGGGAAAGACATATTTTTAGAATGAACTCTCTGTATTCTCAGAGAGCTTTGTTAGAAAGCTTATCAGTACTGCAGGACTTATACTGCAAACAGGGCCTTGAATTCCAAGTGGACTGCCAATATTCCGGGAAGTTTGTAAACTCTCTAAGTGCTGCGCTGAAAAAGGAAAAAAAAAATGTATTTGCATTCTTTTTTAAAACTGTTCTTCAGGAGATTGGATTCCATCATTTTTCCTCTTTTAATACTCAGAGCATACTGAGCCTTTATTAAGTCTGCCACTCTGCTCTTTGGAGCTATATGTATACAAAATAAATTTAAACCACTGATGGAAATACCTATCTGGTGTCTGCATCCAGTGTGGTATGAATTGGATTTTGAAAGTTATGTCCCAAAGGGAGTTGCTAATTTTAAAGAACGTGTGATTTCTAAACAGGCTTCCAGTCTCTCCCTTGAATTCCTGATACGTTTTTTGAATGCTCATCAGATGATCATGTCAGTCTCCATGAGTGTACTCCTCATCATTTCACTCAGTATTTGTATTTATAATATTTTGAGGAAGCCTTCCCCAAAGCCAGAGAATACTGAGTGGCAGAGTGTGGAGGGACTTGGGAGAGACTTTAGAGAGACGGGCATTGCCGGTGTCGTGGATCTTTACTCCTGAACACCTTGCAAGATCCTGAGAGCCTAAGCAGATATTTGGGGCAGGGATGCTGTGGCTCAGGAGGTCTGAGGAGGCATGAATTATTTGGGGCCTGGCTTACTCCTACAAGGCCTTATTCAATACTATCCCAGAGAGGAAGACAGTCTCTGAAACTGGGCAAGAGAGTCTCTGAGCCAAAAGGGAGAGTCTTTGAGCTGAAAGGGAGAGTCTCTGGGAGAGAGTCCTAACTGAGAGGGAGAATCTCTGGGTCAAGAAGGAGAGTCTCCTAGACAAGAAAGGGAATCTCCAAACCGAGCAAGAGAGTCTCCGAGCTGTGAAAGAAAGTCTTCAAGCAGAAAGGGAAAATCTCTGAGCTGAGGGAGAGAAAGTCCAAATTGGGAGAATCTCCAGTCTGAACGAGACCTCTTCCAATCTGAATGAGACACTCTCCAATCCGAACAAGACAGTCTCCAAACCAAATGAGACAGCCTCCAATCTGAATGAGACAGCCTCCAAGTCAAGCTAGAGAGAAAGAGCCCTGAAACCGTACAGCCTGATTGATCACAGGAGGCACCAGTATCAATGTCAGTTGCCCCTGTGTGAGGATGGAAATTGAAATGGATGTCACCTTGTTGAGAACAGAAGGAAGAGGAGGAGGAGGAAGGAGAGGAGGAAGATCCAGGGGAGGGGCCCTCAGCAAGACCACTGTCACCAACACTGTGGAAGGCAACAGCAAAAACTAAAAGAGAAGAAGAAGGTGAGGAAGACACTGTCAACATGACTACTCAACCTCTGAAAATGACTGAAATTCGAGGTTTGAGAAAAGATTTTTCACAGCACCCGAATGAAGCCACTGTCACCTGGTTACTTTGATGCTGGAACAATGGGGCCAATAGTGTGTTGCTAGATAGAAGAGAAGCTTGCCAGCTGGGAAGCATTGCTAAGGACTCAGCCATTGACAGAGGTATTAGTAGATGTCAGGGTGAGGCCTTCACCCTTTCGAAGCGGATGCTGTTAGCCATAAAGGAAAAATACCCCTTCAAAGATGATCTGATGCCTGAGGTAAAGAAATGGACTACTATGGAAAGCGGCATCCATTATTTGAGAGAGTGTGCTGTGATGGAAATGTTACATGACCCCGTGTTCATTCCTGACAATCCACACCAAGAGCACGATCCCGAGAGAGACAGGTGTACACCAAATATATGGTGGAAATTTATAAGAACTGTACCAGAAAAGTACGCCAGTACACTAGCAGCAATGAATGGCAGAGCGCAAAGAAGACCCCTTTTAAGTGAACTGATTATTAGACTTCATGACTTTGAGCTACATTTAACCCCTCCACAATCTTATATTTTAGCCATTTTGAAAGTTACTGAAAGACTGGATAGAATGGAGAGTCAACAGGAAGATATGACAGAGGAACCATGTGGTGGCTTCAGAGACACCTGATGAGGATCAGGATAATCAAAACAGTCTACTGAAGGGGCTGATCAAATTGATTTGCTCTCTACCTGTATCATCCAATATCTCAGCTATTAAAAGCAAACATCTTCCTGCTGAAGCAAGTGACAATAGTAAGTCTATGTTGCGTATTGCCTTGTGGAGTTACCTGTGTGAGCATGGAGAAGATATGAAGTGGTATAAAAAGCCCACTCCTGCACTATGAGCATGGGCAAGAGAATTACAAGACAGATCAACCACCAAGGAGATCTCCTCCATGAAGGTGATCGCTCCAGTTGCTGTGGGACACGGTAAAAGCCATAAGGACCCAGATCGTGACTCATGGGAGGAGAATGATAGAGGTAGCAAATAGAGGGGCCCTGCCCCCAGCCAGGGGAGGTAAGGGATAATAGAGTGTATTGGACTGTGTGGATTCAGTGGCCTGGCACATCAGAACCACGGAAATATAAGACACTGGTGGACAGTGGTGTGCAGTGCACTCTAATGCCCTCGAGTCACTAAGGGACAGAATCAATTTGTATTTCTGAGGTGATTGGGGGTTCCCAAGAGTTGACTGTGTTGGAGGCTGAAATAAGCCTCACTGGTAAAGACTGGGAAAAACATCCTATTGTGACTGGCCCAGGGGCTCCATGTATACTTGGTATTCATTTCCTCAGAAGGGGGCATTTTAAGGATCCCAAGGGGTATCGATGGGCCTTTGGAATAGCTGCCATAGACACAGACAACATTAAGCAGCTGTCTGTTTTGCCTGGCCTGTCAGAAGATCCATCTGTTGTGGGGTTGCTACAAGTAAAAGAGCAACAGGTACCGATTGCGACAAAAACGGTGCACAGGCGGCAGTACCGCACCAACAGGGATTCCTTCCTCCCCATTCATAAGTTGATTTGTCAACTAGAGAGCCAGGGACTGACCAGCAAAACTCACTCACCTTTTAACAGCCCCATATGGCCAGCGTGTAAAGTGGAGAATGGAGGCTGACGGTAGACTACCATGGCCTGAATGAAGTCCCACCCCCACTGAGTGCTGCTGTGCCGGACATGCTAGAACTCCAGTATGAACTGGAGTCAAAAGCAGCCAAGTGGTATGCCACCACTGACATTGCTAACGCCTTTTTCTCCATTCCTTTGGCCACAGAATGTAGGCCACAGTTTGCTTTTACTTGGAGAGGCATTCAGTATACCTGGAACTGAATCATGTCCCAGTGGATGTGGTCCACAAAATTACTGCTGTTACTAGTAAGAAAGAGACGCAATCTTTTCTGGGCGTAGTGGGGTTTTGGAGAATGCACATGCCGAACTATAGCCTCATTGTAAGCCCACTTTATCAGGTGACGCAGAAGAAGAATCATTTTACGTGGGGCCCTGAGCAGCAGGAGGCGTTTGAGCAGATTAAACAGGAGATAGCCTGTGCCATGGCCCTGGAGCCAGTACAGATGGAACATGATGTAAAGAAGATCCTCTACACTGCTGCTGGAGAGAAAGGTCCCACTTGGAGTCTGTGGCAAAGAGCCTCAGGAGAGACCCAAGGACGACTCCTGGGATTCTGGAGTCGAGTGTACAGAGTGCTACACTCCAACTGAGAAAGAGATCTTAGCTGCACATGAGGGGATTCAAGCTGCTTCTGAAGTAATTGGTACTGAAACACAGCTTCTTCTAGCACCTCGACTGCCGGTGCTTAACTGGATGTTTAAGGGAAAAGTTCCCTCCACCCATCATGCTACTGATGCCACTTGGAATAAGTGGATTACCTCAGGTGTCCAGGAATCTTAGAAGTGATCGTGGACTGGCCTGAAGATATAAAGTTTGGAACATCACCAGGAGAGGTATTGCATGCCAAAGAGGCTCCACTATACAATGAATTACCAGAAAACTAAAAGAAATATGCCCTGTTCCCAGATGGATCATGTTGTATTGTAGGGAAGCATCACAGATGGAAATCTGCTGTGTGGAGTCCTACATTACAAGTTGCAGAGGCTACCAAAGGAAAAGGAGAACAAGCCAATTTGCAGAGGTAAAGGCTGTCCAGCTGGCCTTAGACGTTGCTGAATGGGAGAGGTGGCCAGTGCTTTATCTTTGTACTGACTCATGGACAATGGTAAATGCCTTATGGGGGTGGTTACAGCAGTGGGATCAGAACAACTGGCAATGAAGGGGTAAACCTATCTGGGCTGCTGAACTGTGGAAAGATATTGCTGCCCGAACAAAGAATACGGTTGTAAAGGTGCGCCATGTAGATGCTCATGTGCCCGAGAGCTGGGCTACTGAAGAACAACAAATTAACCATCAGGTAAATCGAGCTGCCAAAATTGAGGTGGCAGACTTGGACGGGCAACACAAGGGTGAATTATTTCTAGCTAGGTGGGCCCATGAAACCTCGGGCCATCAAGGAAGAGATGCAACATGTAAGTGGGCTAGAGACCGAGAGGGGGACTTGACTATGGACACTATTGCACGGGTTAGTCATGACTGTGACACATGCACAATTAAACAAACCATGAGGATGAAACCTCTCTGGGAAGAAGGGCGATGGCAGAAGTATAAATATGGGGAGGCGTGGCAAGTTGATTATATCACCTTGTCATGAACCCACGATGGTAAGGGTTACATGCTTACCATGGTGGAAGCAACCACTGGGTGGCTTGAAACATATGCAGTACCCCATGCTACCGCCCGAAACACGATATTAGTCCTTGAGAAACAAGTCCTGTGGTGACATGGCACTCTGGAAAGAATTCAGTCAGATAATGGGACTCATTTCAAAAATTCTCTTGTAAATACTTGGGCCAAAGATCATGGCATTGAGTGGATTTACCATATCCCCTATCATGCACCAGCTTCTGGTAAAATCAAACGATACAATGGATTGTTAAAAACTGTGTTGAAAGCAGTGGGTGGCAGAACATTTAAGCACTGGGAGAAGCATTTGGCAGAAGTTACCTGGTTGGCCACTACTTAAGGATCCATTAATCAAGACGGTCCTGCCCAATCCAGTTCAATATACTTACAGTAGAGGGAGATAAGGTCCCCGTAGTACATGTGAAGACCATATTGGGAAAAGTAGTTTCAGTCTTTCCAGCTTCTGAAAAGGGCAAAACTCTCTGTGGAACTGTTTTTGCACAGGGACCCGGGTCCACCTGGAGTGTGATGCAGAAAAATGGGGATGTTCAATGTGTACCACAGGGTATATTACCATGAAGAATTAAGGGATTAAATGAACATTTAACTTAGAGGAAAGCATTTCAACTCATTACTCAATCACAACATTGTTTATTGGGGGTGTCACAGAACAACAGCTAAGACACATCAGTTCAGAATAAACTTGAGCCCTAAACATATAAAAGGTCTGCAGGTGGTGGTTTAAGAGGGATCTTCCCCATCGTGAACCTTTTTGCTTCAAACTGCTTCAACTCTTCAGCTGTTAATTCACTCCTGGGTGTATATAACTTGTCTGATGTAACACTGTTTGGGACTGCAGAAGGCGCGGATGTTACGTTATGCCCAGAGGCACCGGCAG
>NC_034410.1:30959290-30961794 GCF_002078875.1 Numida meleagris | reverse complement strand
CTGCTCACAGGAAAGCCTGCAATTATGAAATATACAAGAACGCTCAGAATGGGTACACCTGTGATACTGAAACACTGCTGCATTTCCATAATGCAGAAGAAAATTTAAAAATATCTGTTTAATTGCTGGTTCTTTATGCAGAAACTTACTTGACATCCCAATGCTTGAGGCTTGCTGTCCTCCAAATCCAAGAGAAGGTAATGGCTGAGTGACCGCATTCTTTAACTCAGACAGCTTAAAAAATTCCAAATACATAAATGAAAACTACATTCCAACACAGGCAAGTATCTTTCAATCAACGCTTGAAGCAAAAACATATTTGTGCCATCCAATTTAACGGAACTCCAACAAAGTTAATGAGACACTGATCACAAACAATTGCAGCTATAAAGAAAATGCTCTAAGGCGATTCTCTGTCAAACACCCTAGAAACGTAAATCTGTTGACTGACGGGCAAAAATTAATTGTAATGACCAAAACCTCGCTGAGCTCTCACTCAAATCTCACTTTTTCTAGTCTGTTTCATGACTCTGTCTTCGTCAAAGCTTTGACTCAGTCTGTCCTCTGAGCACAGCACAATCCGTTGTCTGTGATGCAATCTGAACCTCACCTCTTCAGCTTCAGAACTGAACAGAGCAAGGGGTCCAGTCACGTTACTGAAACTTTAATGCACTTCATGCAGACTTATGCCACCTCCTTGATTACTTAATATTGGCTTTAACTGTTCTGCTGAGTGTCCTCTTCTGACACACCTGATTCACAGTTGTTACATGACCAAGACACTACCTGAAACTACAGTTATTTCTATGTGGCTAGCAATGATAGTTTTCCAAACCTGAGATCCAGCTATTGCCTTGCTAACATGGAATCACTCTGATTCACTACTTTCCCTAATTAACTAATGAGTTTTATTTACAATACAATTCACAAGTAATTCATTGATTTCATGATTCCTGAGAAAGGTAAATGTAAAAACCTAAGCTGTGTCCACAGACTTCCACGTTCATCTGACTCACATAGTGCTCAAGTATTCATTCACCTGAACACTTCTATCACCTATAAAAAGCACATAGGTATTAAGGCACAAACGAGGATGCCCTATCACGTATATTTGGTAGTAAATCTGTGTCCTAAGACATTCAAAGCAATACTTATCGCCTACTTCTATAAAGTTATTAAGAGTGTAGTTAAATCCTTTGATAACAACTGCAGTTTCTGTAGAAATTTTGCAAGATGCCTTTATTAAGAACAAGGTCGCATACTATAACTATCATGTCTTCGAAATCGTTTCATTAACAGCCTTTAGGACAGAGACTTATGTTGGTATTAGCACGACAGCTGAATGGGCTCTAACTGTGAATTGTAAGAAAAACCTTCACTCAAGATTTAAGAGAAAAGCAATATCAGAAACAGAAATACGTTACCTTTCATTAACACTTACCATCGATGCTTTTCCTGAGGCATTTAACGCCTTCAGCTCCTGCAGCCTGTTTTTCCATTGCTGCGCTAACTGATTGACAGAATTTATCTAAACGTGGGAAAACACAAGCATGTTTTTATTAAGCAAAAAAACCAAACCAAAACAAAAAGTAGCATGATAAACTAGTAGAACTTGTAAGATTTAAAAAATTTCCTGCAGCTTTCTAAGGGCTCTATCACTATTTGAATTCGGTGCTTGCAAGAAAATACAAAATACAAAAGTCTTAAAATATAAAACACTAAGCTTTTCTGTTCTTGTTTTATTTCTGGCCCGTCCGCTTATGTGCTCACTCATTAAGCTCAAGTCCTAAGTCGGTCTTAGCTTCTATCGCATTTTCAGGAAAGCAACAGCCATTATCAAAACAGAACACTTTCAAATATTTTAGCAATGTTACCCTATAATATTTAGCTTTGCAGAAATGAAGTGATTAATATTTTCAGAAATTTCCAACCTCAATGCCTGCACATAAATTTACACCCTAATTGAAGCCCAGCCTTGAAGAATTTTCCTGAAAAAAATTAAAAAACTCATGTCCCAAATCCCTGCAAGAGCTAAGTGCTGACTATTTGTGTTACTGGGTTTCTTACTTTTTCAAGAGGATCTTGCACCACAAACATCAATAATTCTTTTGTGTCTCGTCACATGCTAGGAGATCATGTTGTTTGCTATCAGCCCTTATACAACAGACTGGAAAACTAGGAACAGAAATTCATGCTTTGGTAATACATTTTGTACCTGCATATTATGTGAGGACTGCATCATTCAGTTACCAGAAATAACAAGTTAGAATCACAGAACTGTCTGAGTCGGAAGGGACCTTTAAAGGCCATCTAATCCAACTCCCCTGTAACGAACAAGGACGCCTACAGCCACATCAGGTTGCTTAGTTATGGCAAAACACTCAGGCTAGCGGCTCTACCTACCCAGAATGCGTCCACATAAAAGGTCAATTGTTTTAAATACTTACGTAGGTCTGGGTGTTATTGTTGGCTCTGCAGTTGTAGTACTCCAGACGCACCTCCTC
>NC_034410.1:30957700-30958893 GCF_002078875.1 Numida meleagris | reverse complement strand
GTATCATCTAACTGCAAGTAAATCAAATCAGATCTTTAAGAGAAACCAAACCACACAAAGCATTTTAACCCCTGGGTGACATACACTGTCACAGGGTTTTCCCTGAAGCTGTTACACCACAATAAATTTGAAAACCTTCTCAGTACTAGCAAATTTTACAATATGAATGAACATGCATGGTAATAAAAAGCAAAATTCAGTAATGGGGGGAGGGGGATAATGAGAAGAGTTTTCAATTTTTTCTTTCCTTTTGCAAAATAATCAAGGGCACTGAAATCCAAAGTTGGCAAAAGCACAACAATAGAAAGTATAGCCAAGGAAGGAAATCCAAGTGGTAAAAGCGGAGGTTAAACTGCAGGAGCAGATTACTAAATAGTTACAAAAAAGGATCACTGTAAGTATTTCAGATGTTTGCAATACAAGATACATTTGCATTACATAAGTCAGATAGATAACCTATTCAACATTTTCTTAACATAATCTTAAATAATAATGGAAGGTGCTAGGGCTGCTCATTTTCCTGGTTCCAAAACTTTTTTCTTCAGGAAATCACACTGCTTGTTGCATCTTGCCACCTGTGTGGTAATGGCCTTGAGCATGGTGATCACTTTCAACTGGGTCTGAAACCGGGTTTCATTAGACTTAGTAATGGTCGAACAATTTGTTGTTTTGAATATCAGGAAAACTAATCCAAATAACAGCTTAAATTTCTAAATGGCTGAAATGCCATTTAAGGTGCTTTGAGCCTTTAACTTCAAGTGCTGAAATCTTAGCTTCTCCTTCATCACCCTCCTAAGGGCAACTTAAACAGCATACCATCTTCCTAGGATCACAGCTGTCCAGCTGCCCTACCCAGGCTCAAAACTAAGATTTCTTTCTTCCTATGACACTGGATCTCAAGATAATTAAACAAAGCAGTGTTTCCTAGTGTTCTCTCCACATATATCAGCTTCCATTCTCCAGATCACGTCCTCTCCGTTACCCAGAGGAAGTCAGTAAGCAGTTAAGCAACTTGTTCTAAGTGCTTCCCAGGGGACAGGATCATAACTTACAGAAGTCTCCGTTCTTCATCACTGAAGTCATCGCTACAGCTTGCACTGCTCAATGCAGAGAATCTGTTCTGTGAGAAGACCGCACTTTTGTTGCCTGCTGACCCAAAACCGGAGGCACCGGAGAGTCCTCCTCCATCACCG
>NC_034410.1:30853566-30957240 GCF_002078875.1 Numida meleagris | reverse complement strand
CTCCGGCGGCCGCGAGGAGGGCACCGCGGCCGGAACGCCGTGCCGCAGCCGCACCTGCCGGCCCGGTGCCGCCTCGCACCACTTAGGAGCCACTTTCGAGTTATGTCCGGGAAAGCACGAGGCGCGGGTACCGGAGACGCGCTCCCAGAAGCAGCGTTTCGGGAACGACCGCGGCGCCTTGATCGCAGCGCAGCCCCGCGCGGCAGCTCCCTCCCTCCACGCCCGGCGGCTCACGGCCTGGTACCTGAGTGGGGCCGCCCCCCGCCGCCTCGGGGATGCTCGTTCCAGCACCTGTCGCCGAAGTGGCAGCGACCCTGCAGGAAGAACCGGCAGATGGCCATGGCTGCGCGCCGCAGACCCTACCAACTGCCAATGCCTACCGCCGCCAACTGGCGTCGCTGTGACGTCAGAGATGAGCGCCGCGCAGCGGGCGGGGCCGAGAGTAACGCACGTGCACGGCCCCGCCCCCTGAGCGCCACGTGGCTCCGCCTGCGCTGGGGTGGCCGCTGCTGCGCTGCTGCCGGGCGGTGCGGGAGCGCGTATGGTGCGGGTACCCGGCTTCGACGTAGGCGCTCCTACCCCGAGCCGAGGTTCAGCTTCACCGGTACATCTCTCTGAAACGCAAAGAGCCGCAGGGAACACAACAGCGCAGGCTGGACAGAACTTCCAATACTGTCCCCTTGTTTAGGTACCAAATCCAACACAGCGCAGGCCCACAGCAAGCCGAAAATCGAAGAGAAAAAGAACAGCGCTCCCGGGCGGCGCACAGCAGCCCCGCAGCTTCGCAGGAAGGTGCGGCAGCGCTGGCTGAGCGCACAGCCCTCTTCCCGCTGAGGAAGATGTACGCAGCATTGACGCTGAGAGCCTGACAAGATCAACTTTATGCGGGAAGAAAAAGCGTCATCACATTTAATATCGCGTTCGCCAGAAACTCTTACAGTACAACTGCTTATAAAGCAGAGTAATAATCATGTGCAACTTCGGAAGACTTCTATAAAATAACTTTAATGACTTGGTTCATGCCATTTTAAAAACAGTCATTTTCAAGAAGAAAGATCAATACGTCTCTTGTACTGGCTTTGCTTTCCTATTCTTACTTCCATCTTTGCTTATGGTTTGGCATCCATAGTACATCCAGGTGTTTGCCTGGGAAGGTGTATTGAAAATTAACTCCGAGTTCCTAACTTGCTCATACAGTCCACAATTACTGCAGACCTTCCCCACCATCCGCCCACCCACCTCCATCTAATAAAATAAGGAAGTCTTTCTGTGAAAGCTTTCCAAAATACCAAAGATGATACTGAGCCAAGTATTCCTCAGATCTGTATATATATGGGCTGACTTTAAATTCAATATGCAGTCACACAGATGACAGATGAAAATCACTGGACTAAGACAGCTATCATAGTCTAGAGAGCTGTATACTCTATCGCTATAGGAATCAAACAGCTGTTCTTGGGCTTTCCTGAGCAAAATCTTCACGGCATCCAAATAAGATTTTTGCAGGTACATATAGATGAGAAGAGTTTGCTTGTGTTCCTAATGATGCGAGCTATATTTACTCACCTTCATCAAATGAAGAAATATGTTTAGGTAAGTGTCATTTAACCACAAATGTTATTTTATCACGTGTTTTGAGTTCTTCTAAATAACTGGGTTGGGTCTATTTTTTGACAAGGCCACACACGGAGTCCTCTTAAAGGAAGATGTCACATGTTCAGGTAGGTAAGTGAATTCTCAAAACACATCCCCATCTCAAAACAGACAATAAAACGGGCATCACAAAAATCCATGTTATACAATAAGACTGCATTTCAGGTTTTCCTATTACTTGGTATAACAAGATTCAGTAAAACATGGAAGCAAGGAACCAATGGCCATCTTTCCCCAAGTTCTCGAAGAATTTCTCTGCATGTTCTACAGGTCTTCAGGTCTCCAAAGTTTCTTCATTTGCACCACAAGTGTCTACAACACAGATTAAACAACTTGTCACTGGGAAAGCACGGACTTTGGAGTTGGCTATCCACTTGTCTGTTTCAGTATTGTATTCAAGAATGTGCCCTAATCGACCAACACCCTGAAAACCAGCCAGGACATAAACTATGGATCCCACGGCAGCGCACTTCACTGTTACACCTTTCCATGGCATTGGAGACACCATCTTCCATTCATTCATCTTGATATCGTAATATTCTACATTATCAAGGCCACCTAAAAAGCAATGAAACAGAGAATTGTTTACTACAATATACTGTCTAGGATGAACTTGAGCATAGAATGCTTGATAAAACTTAAGTCATTTTCAGGGTTTACATTAAAACATAGACAAAATCCTTCAAAGGAAAGGCCACAGTTTTCTAAACTAGCTGTTACTCACTCTTTAAATACAGAAAGAGAAGACAAGAAAGACTGAAAATCAGATGTATTGCTACAAGTTTTACATTGTAAAAATTCTAATGAGTTGCTTCATGAACAGAACAATGCCTGATTTCTCATGAATTTGTGGGTAGTAACCAAAAGTTAGGAATCCACCTGAAAATTATCTCCAGTAAGGCCATTTCATTCTAGCTGGATCATCAGCATACCTTTACTGAAGTAGGTCATTTAGTGATGAAGGATCACTCCCCACTAAACTTCAAAGATGTTACTATCATAAAGGCCTAAGTCACTTTCTAAGGGCCAACAGTTTCAAAAGTTATTAAGGAAACTACATTATGTGAAGTATGTAAGATTTTCTTTTAAGAAACAGGCTAGCAATCACACTTTACACTATCTACAAACATCTTATTATTCTTATTTAAAAATAAATGACTACGAGGCACAGAGAAGTTTTTACTTCCAGTCCTGAATTATTAGATCTGAGAGATTAACTTCTAACTTCTATAACTGTAGAAGATACTTAATTCCAGACACAACTCTTTGCCATTATATTATATTACGAACAATTTATCAGCAAAGTTGCAGAGTATGAACAGCAAAACAATACTTATTAGTTCAGTAGCACACATTCAGCAAATACACTAAAACTTGGCAAAGTGACAGCTCTGGCTGTAACTGTTTGATCAAGTGCACAAAAAATTATACATTCTGATATTTTTGAATAGGAGTCAATCATGTTGGAATAGTTTCAGTAACTAATTAAAACATAAACTATATTCTAGAACAGCATTAATGTGAATTTAGATATTCTAATTACCATAAATAGTAATTAATAAACCTCATAGCTGGGAACTTTCATTTTCAAAAGCACTTCAGAAACCCTATGCAATTAAAATTCAACTCTCCTGGGAAATCAACTATCATTCTAGTTTTACAGATAAAGAGACAGACCATGACAGTAAGTCACATTTCATTAACTAGGGCAGTCAAGAAAATTCTCTGTTTTTCACCACTTTAAAATAGATGACTAGCTTTAAATCTTTAGACTGAAGTTTCCAAAATAATGACTACACTTTACCTGTTTTGTTTAGAGGAATGACAAAGTCTCTTGAAATACACAAAGACTTAAAGCAAATAAACAAACTAAAAGATTGCCTTTTGTTAAGGTATCTGGCTTGCCCATATTAAGCTACTGCAGAGTTAGGCTACTGTGTGGATGCATTTCTGAATTTTACATTACTACCATTACTAAGAGATTGGAAAACAAGACAAAATGAAGCATGGAGGTAAATGATGGACTGCAACAACGATGTCAGCAATAGAACATGTTTTATAGTACTGCTCAATTTTTTTCCAGCTGAATAAAGTAGAATTAAGGCTTGGCAAAAGGAAAAAAGGACCCCCATGAAACCTTGTGAGTCCAGCTAGAGAATTAAAAGAACTGGAGTACCTAAGCCATTCTGTCCACCCACAGCAAATATTTTGTCCTTCACAAACACCAGTCCATGATTCTTCCTGGCTTCAATCATTGGACACAGCTCAGTCCATCTGAAGAAACAAACAAACAAAACAACCATAATCACAGGAAAATTCACTGTTTGAGTTCTTAGAAAACAAATATAAAATAAATCCGAGAGCTAGGAAAAAGAAATATGAAAGAAAGCTGCTGGAGAAAATTAACCTTTTAAGTAAAACTACAAATAGCTGATATATTGCTGCTTAATTCAGGAAAATACCTTAATTACATACAATTCATAGAACCTTAGAATCATTAAGATTGGAAAAGACCATTAAGATCATCTAGTCCAACCTCAACCCATCCCCACTGACCATGTCCACATCCACATGGTTCTCGAACACCTCCAGGGATGGTGACCCCACGACCTCCCTGGGCAGCCTGTGCCAGTGCATCACCACTCTTTCTGAGAATAAATTTTTCCTAATACCCAACCTGAACCTCCCCTGGCACAACTTGGGACCATTACCTCTCATCTTATCACGAGATACCTGGGAGAAGAGGCCAACCGCCGCCTCACCACAACCTCCCTTCAGGTAGTCGTAGAGAGCGTAAGGTCGCCCCTGGGCCTCCTGTCTTCTCCAGACTGAACAATCCCAGCTCCCTCAGCCATCCCCCTTAAGACCTGTGCTCCAGACCCCTCACCAGCTCCACTGCCCTTCTCTGGACATGCTCCAGGGCCTTGATGTCTTTCTTGTATGGAGGGGCCCAATTCTTCCTATTCATCTACATTTCACGTATTTACAGGGTGAACAAAAGTGGCCAAAAATATTCAGAGTTGACACAACTTACGTTTCTGTGGCTGGATCATAAACTTCACAGGAATTTAGTACTCTTCCAGAAACATTGTTTCCCAAGCTCCCTCCACACACATAAATGAGACCATTCGCCTCTACCATTCCGTGACTGCAGCGCTGAGTCAGCATGCTGGGCTTTGTATGCCAGCTTTCTGTTCTTGTATCGTAGCATTCAAACAAATACAGTGCAGAATTTCCTTAAAGAAATGAGAAACCCACCAAAGTGGCATTAATTCTGATGGTCGTCCTCCAAGAGAAGAGTCTAACAGTAATTATCAAATTGGTGCTTTGTTAGTTGAGAAGGGAAATCTGCTTTCCCACCCTTAAAAACAGAGTTAACCAACTTGAAATTTGGGACTACTCAAAAAGCACATACTTATAATTCTTTTCTTGACTCTTTTTTCCAGAAGATTTAAGTAAGTTTATAAAATTGCTGTTTGTGTTTGAAAAAAATACAATACAGATTTATTTTGGGAGGGGTAAGGGGAGCTGAGGGTAGAAAAACCAAACAAAATTGTATATAAGTTACTGGTCAAATTTCCATCATCTCATGCTACTCCTCTCAGTACTTAGAAATGTGTGGAACATGACACCTGTTTCATAAACCTAACAGATTCACCTGAATCTCTCTCTAATCAAAGCCACTTGCCCAATTCCCAGAATATTTGGTGCTTTTGGGATTAGATAGCTAAATTATGTTGCAACATATTCCCGAATAATTAGCAACCATAAAACAGTTAACCTTCACCATTTTACTTTCTTCCTGGCTACTGGCAGATACCTTTTATTTTCCCAAAGTGTGAGGTCTGTGCCTTCCTCTTTCATGGACCAATAAACTATTACTGAAATCAAAAGCAACTTTTCTAATGAAGGTAAGTGGGAGCTTCAAGACTTGTCCTTGGATAACTAGCCATACTTAAAGCAGAGAAGACTAGGTACAGCTTTCTCAGAAAAGAACTGAGTGTGTTACACTAGCTGTACTCACTGCCAGCTGGGGAACGGAGTTGGCAAAACATACAGAACAGCACTACTTTTCCAGGTCCAAAAATACAGGAGTAGATTTCTGTGAACCGTGTTTGAACATTTGAACGTTGCTATGAACTCCTATCACAATTCTCAATATCAATAAGAACTGCAGAGTGAGCCATATTTTTTCCTTGATGTACATACACATCATTATTGCTTTGAAGCTGTATGAATTCTTACACAGAGGAAATAGAGCAGAGCTGTCTTTAATGTCTTTTTAGAGAAGTGGAAAGCTTCTCTTTCAGTATGCTGTGAGCATAATGTTAAAGATCTGTCCTGCACCTGAATATACTGGAAGAATTTCATATGTTTGGCACTCAATTTCTGTTAACTTCTGCAAATAAAACTCCTATCAACTCTAAAAGGGAAACCAACCCTGCTGACATTGTGGATTGGCACAGTAGTTTTCCAGACTCTTTGATCAATGCAATAAATATGCTATCTTTAGACTTCTCTACAATTAAACAAATTACAGCATTTTAAAATTAATAATCTTATATAATTGTTTGCTCTAATTTAGCAAAATACTAGAATCACTATAGATGGACTTTTCTAGACAAGCAGTATTCACTGGATTCCAAAGAAAAAATACACTTGCAAAGTACACTGCTATTAATTTTTTAGATTTTACTATTCTGTCTTAAATATTTACGGAAAACAAAGTGAAACAGTGCAATACAGCAAGTGTTGACCGAAAATAGTGCCAAAGTTAATAACACTGTAATGGAATTGTATCTAATTAAAACGTATTAGAAAGTAAACTATACAATGAAAGTTTGGATCATAATTCCTCACAATCTGGTGTGTGGAGAAACTGGGAAGACCTAAGAGATTTTGTAGTTTTGTAACGTTCCAAGCCTTGGTTAAACCCGCTGCAAGTAATGGAAAAAGTGTTATGCCACATTTACCACACTAGGTGGCAGCTACAAACTGTCTATCTGCTGCTACATCAGATCTCTTAAATTAGAAGTCAGGTAATATTACCTAAATGTCACAGCTTTCTATAAAGTGACTTATCAGTTTTAGGCGCTGATTACGACCCATTTTTCCTCTTCGCTTTCCTCTGCAGCAAAACAGAACTCAAGAGCATCTACTAAAAAATTTACCTCTAGGCATGGTAATATATATATATTTTTATTTTTTTTTGGGGGGGGCGGGGGGGGGGAGAACTTCCTTTTTTTCCTTTAAGCTCTGTTTCTACAGATATAGCATACCTACATTTCTACTTTTGGTTTGCTGAAGATGGATTATTTAGACAGAAATCAATAAAACCTGCTATTTTACCATAGTGAGACACCAATGTGTCTTATTAAGATCAGGTTTTTTTTCCTGGGGTGGGGGGAACCCAATGGTCTGAGTAAATGACATCTAAATTCTCCATTTACTGAAGCAAATCATCAGAATAACAAATTAACAGAAGATAACTTCTGTCCCTCCACAGAAACAAGTCACTTTACAGGGACAGGTATGATTTCACCACCAAAACCAGTCAATTAAAAAGCTTTTTATCATACCTTTTTTTTGTTGAAAATTCAAAAAATTCATTAGGCTCAACATATAAAATGAATACCATAACACAACTATTCTGGCCATACGTCACAAAATTTTAAACCACACCGAGTTCTGCGAATTTATATTAAGTAAACTAATAGCGGAGTGAGACTTTCAAACTTTATTTGCTTGTCCCTAGTTAACTCCTAATGTGAATAACACAATTTCGATCAGAAATAAAACACAATAGAAACAGGTTGTTGGATTTCAGGGAGGAGAAAATTCAAAATATGGGAAAATTAACTCATGAGGCTAACACGGCAACGTGCAGTTTCTTTTCAATACAGTCATGCAAAAAAACAGAACATTCTGCAGGTATCTTTGTTTGTGCTTTTTGGGGGGTTGTTTTTAAAGATTTTTAGTGTCTTACCCACTTCTGAACCACCAGATGTATAAATTTTGCCCTCAGCAGCACAGGCTGCAAGGCTATCTCGAGGTGTTGGAGGTCCTAGCTTGGAATACCAGCTATCCTTCACCACATTGTAGCAGTCCATTCGCTTTATAGGGAAGAGCTGGGAACCACCCAAAATATAAACTACGTTGTCCCAGAAGACACAAGCTGCATCCCTGCGCTTTTCAAAGGGACATCGGATGTCTGTCCAGCTGTAATCCTGCATTACAAAGAACAGGTAATGTCTAATAGATTGTAACACTTACCTGCACAGCGAGTGTTTTTCAAACAGAGCTTTTCATAGAGATTTAGATACGGTCACTTTTAAATTTCCTTTTCAAAACAAACATGAACACTGTTTATTGAAGAATACTCCTCAGGCGTACTCTTGAAAAATTCACTTAGACACAGACATAGTTAGTTGCAATGAACCATAACATTATCAATTTCTGTTTCCTCATTCCCTCTCTGTACACCCAGTACAGCATCCCTGAAAAACAGTTTTTCTTTCCCCCAACAGAATTGATGTCCTGCTGCTACCAAGTCAGAAACAGTGCAAGTAATCAATAAAGCAGAATTGCTTTTTCTTTTATAAGAATGGAAAAAACATCTTACATATACTAAGAGATTCTCTCTCTCTAAGAAAAATAAATACAGAAAGTAAAACCAAACAAAGGCGATGGAAAAAGAAGATAATATCCCAATTGACAAGCAACTCAGTTGAAAAGCTCCAGTACATACTTTATTACCATGACAACTAGAAGCTTATTTACAGAATTTGCAAAACACAAGTGATCTATAGCTATCCACAGTTGATAGCATGAGAAATGGTGTAATGCTTTATCACAAGTACTGGCAGTCGTGTTGCCTAGAAACTGATTTTGCATGGGTTGGCAAAACCAGCAAGTATCAAATATAGGCATTAATGCTACCCAAAGCCTTAAAAACACCAAACTCAGCAACTGATGGCAGACCAGGATAGCATACAGCACAAGAAACACGTCTTGAATAATTGCGTCTCACACATTCCATGCCATCATTAGCATAGCTTTTATCTTATGCTGAACAAGAAAGTTTGGGACTGTAACTGTTATCTGTCACCTCAAGATGGTCTAGCTAAACCAGCTTCATGACCTTCATTGTAATGAATCACACAAGACATTACAGGATTACATTTTCTTAGCAAGGACATACTTCAAACACCTTGGTCAATGAGGAAGAACAGCGACTTCTACATGGGGGTTCAAAGAAAGAGGCAGAGCATGTTATAGTCCAAAACATCTTACAATCTTTTCCTGTAGCATCCCCCTTAGCAAGAAGAGCTGGCAGGTGCATGTGGCCCTTTATGATGAGAAACGCGTCCTGGGGCATCCTAGAAAGGAAAGCCATACTACAGCATGGCAAAATAAATAGCTGCATAAACCTTAAGAAAAACGTCTCAGTGCTTTGTGCAAGATCATCATATTTTCTGGCTCAAATTTCTGGCATTTTTACAAAAAAAACCCTGTTGTTTTCCTTTACTGTTTGTACGGGCTGTGATCTGACCCACTTCTGTGGCTTCAGTTCATAACTACCCTTTCATCCACACCTTTATCAAAGAGCCGCAGGCTCTCCCATAACCTGAGCATACTCAGCAGAACCCGCCTCTTCCAGCACGAAGCACTTCAGGTCCTTTTCTTGGAATGCTCTTCAGTGTTGGTCTGCACCACACAGAATTCATTTCAACAGGACTTATGCATTTAAGAACAGTTGCCTTCCACCACAGTCAAGATCCATGCAATTCTGGGCAGTGGCAAGTCTCATTTGGGAAGGGGGCCATTAGGAGGAAAGGAAGAACAAAATACACGGTGACACTTTGCCTGCTGACCTTGGTTCTCCACAATTGCTCACGCAGGACACCAGAGGGAAAAGCTGCATTAAACACTTTTTGAAGGGCTTTTTTTTTTTTTTAAGACAAAAAAACCCGAAAACACAAGTTTCATGAATTCAACTTGCAATGATCTGAACTGTTGTCAGCTACAAGACCCCGTGACAACAACTCCTTATGTAATTACGGGCCATGTGAAAGAGTAGCTTGGTCTGATTAAAATGTTTTCCTCAACTTCAGTTGATACTCTGAAGAACAGCAGACCTATCTAATATGGACAACCTTGCTATTAATAGCCTAGTATTGACAGCTCCTTATCTCCTCCTAAGAGGCATGCTGGTTCTCTTAGTTGTCAAGAAATAGCAATGCCAGGCACCTGTTACATTTTAATTTCCACTGGTGGATTTTGTATTGTTAAAAAGTTCACACTTCCAGCTACCTCTCAGAAAGTATATTCCTGCCTCAAAGTCCCATAAAGCCACATATAATTTTTAAACAAGAATTCAAAAAGTATATATTTTATTTCAAATTGGGAAAAAAAAAACCCAACAACAACCTTTTTCGTTTGTAATGTTCTGTGGAAAACTCAGCAAGAAAACACTTCCCACCACCACAAAAAGGTAATTTAAGACTCTTCCTATAGTTCTAAAACCAAACATCTCTAGTCAAAATAGTGCCAGATTGCTCCATAGGAGTTTTATGCCCCAGATTGCACCTGTTCCTTCACTTTGCTCTCTTGAAGTACATGCATCAACAGAAGTATCAGATACAGCACAAGGACAACAAATATAGACAAAGTAATACTGTTAAACATTGACAAATTACATAGTCTATTCAATCCATTCTTACTTTAAAAACCCTTTTTGACAAAGAAGGAAATGAAGATCAACATCAGAGATTCATTTTGTGTGCAAAGCAATCTTACTGAAAATAATTTTTGCACTAGTCTTGCAGTATGAGCATTACTGAAAATCGTATCACTCAAACAAGACAATAGTTTCAGGAGAAATAACCTAAGTTTGTTTTGAACAACCTCTCTATCTGATATATTAGAGTACTGAATTTAATTAAAATAAAAAATAAAGGATTAGGTCACTATTCAATCAGCTCAGCAGACAAAAAATTCAATTCCTTCCTAAGGTCCTAACCTTGCAGAAGTACATATATAACCTTGATTTTTGGCACTCTGACAGTCCCATTATCTTTTGATGAGACTAATTAAGGTGAGTCAAACTTGTGCTGTAAGCCTTGCATCCCACACTTCTCATTTTACATGCACATGATGCTAATCCAACAGGGGTTCTGTATTCTTGGTTTGTGCCATTAATGAAGCTACCGTCATAGCTGAAGATTAAACTGAAATACTCAAATATCCAGAAAAAGATGTTTAAATAACTTAAGAGCTATAAATAAAATAAGTAAGAGGGACTGAAGAAGACATGACAGACTGGCTAAGAACACTCAAGGAAGCATATAAGCACTAGTAATAGCATTCAATGGAGACACTGCTTATTAGAATCAGTTACTCACTTTTTTTCCTTCTCCTTCCCTGCCCCGCCCACCCTCAGCTCCCCAGTTAATCCGCATGCAAGGCCATAACGTTCCATCAAGAGAAAATTCTGAAAAATTCCCTTCAAATTTGATTTTTTTGGTGTTATGCCTGAACAAATAGTCTAAGGAAATAAAAACAGGAGAGATTTTAATCCTACGCTTTATGCAGCTTTACAAAGGCGTGACTTTTTGTCCACAAACCAGATTTCTGTAATATTATAGTTTTAATGACTGAATGTCCTATAGCTACTTATATAATTCTTCCTTCAGCTGACTTTGCCTCTTGCTCCCACTCAGCATGCCTTGCAATTATTATTTTTCCAACATCAAGTTTTCAAAAAAATTAAAAAAAAGGAAAAAACCTATTATTTTTCAAACACAATTAAATCCTCAAAAAAAAGTCAACTGGAAGATCTTATATTGATGCTTAAAAAGTTAAGCCACTACTCCCACCTCGAGTTCTGACCACCACTGATATTAGGCACCTATTATGGAATTTAATGTGCCAGTTACGTTGGCAAAGAGATCAGTATTATCTACGCTGATAATACCCTTGCCAGCTAATAACTGGGACAGTAAGCCTCAAAGCTAGTTTCCATCCTGCCTTAAAATAGCTTTGTTCCAACATAAGTTACTGAAGATCAAGAGGAAGAAACATCCATCTAATTTCCTTCTGGTAGGAGAAAGGTCAGAGCATGTTGGGTGAATTACAACCTGTTAAAATGCCAAAACCAAATAACCATTTGAAGAAGATGAATGTCCTGATCAAAGACTTCCCCAACTTAGATGTTGGAAAGAATTTACTGCTTCACAACAGGAAAAAAAAATATCTTCTCAGTTCCTCCCACCCTCAGTTGTGGCACTATTTACATTTCTTACTTAAATACGAAGGCTGGACATCACTTAGAAATTAGGAATTCTCAATAAAAATACAGATTAAATGCCTCAAACTAAGTTAGCAAACCTGGCAGTATTTTTCAAACTTGCTCAGAGCTCAGAAAAGGTGGCTTCGATTCTATTTTACATACAGAAATGCAGATTTGTATCAGATAAGCTCAAAAAAAAAACATCCCAAGGACTCATTTGTCCTGAATTACATCTGACAGGACTCACACTGACTATGTAGTTCACACAGATAGCACACTAAACTACTTAATGGTTTGAAATTGTAACGGGCATTAAACGTGCTGAGTTGGAAAAAACAATTTCTGTAACAAAATATTATATGTATGTAATTTCAGAACTTCTCAGAGGAGCACTGACACTTGAGTAGGAACTTATTTCTGTATTATTGCAAATGTTGTCCGTTAAAACAGCATATGGATAATCATTCTGCAAGTAGCTGATATTTCTAGACCACCTAGCACGAATAGCTGAAATAAACACCATTCCTATGGCTTGATTTCTTTCAGGAAACATGGAAATAAATTCCAGGCAAAGTCTGATTGCTCTAAATTGGTTAGCTCTAAGGTTTTTGTAGACATTCACTTTTACCCCACTTCTAGAGTACTTGGCTTCCAATTCTCCTTCTTACATATTCTTAACTAATAGAATTGTGAACCATTGGATTTAGAAATGTTTACTTGTTTATAAAAGTACCCAAACCCCTTGTACTCTAAAACAGGTTCTACACTACCATAAAAGTCAATCTTTTAAATTATGCTAAGAAGAAACCACTTTGAGTTAGTCTCTGAGGACCTAAGTGCAAGCACATGCATATGGATTTATATATTCCAAACTGACTGTTTGGCATTTCCGTAACCTTTTATTTATTCCCAGCTATGGGATGCGCATACCAATAAATTCTGACTCAAAGGCATTTCAGAACCCTATATCTAACACTGGCAACAGAAAAGCACAATCATTCTACTCAAAATCAAGTATTACATCTAGGAGCACAGATTGAAAAGCACCCCATTAGCTACATCTTCCAACCATACACCCAAGAGGCAGAGAAAAATGCATCCTTCCCATTCCATTCTGCTGACCATTATGCTTTAGTTAATATCATCAGCAAATGTAAAATACATAAGGTTACAAACAGTGCATTCTGGGGTAACGATTACCTTTGGATTAAAATATCTGCAGGACTGGGGCTGTGAGCCTCCAAACAAAGCAATGCGATAATCATGTTTCTTCCTTCTTGGTCGTGTACCTTCCACTAGCTCTTCTCTGTCTTCTGGGGAAAGGAGATGGTATCGCATCCCACCTGGAAGGAAGACAACTGTTGCAGATCCAGCCTAGCTCACAAAGAAAGGAATGTTTCAGAGCTAGGGAAGGGAAAAAAAAAAAAAAGGGACTCGAGTTTCTACAGTACGTCCATACAGCTTTGTTCTCATTCTTAAATGAAAGAATGTGCTCATGAGAGTGGCAGCATACAGTCAGATTTACATCTCATTTCAAATTTCCTACTCTGTGTGAAAACAGGACATGGACTCGTGTTAGATCCCAATTTATCAGTCAGCTCATTTACTCAACAACACCGTGCAGTCATGTTTGCCATACTGAAACCAGCAAAAGGAAGCGTGACTTATGAAAAACAACACTGGCAGAACTGGGAGTCCAAAAGGAAAGCATGCCTAACATACTGCAACTTAGGAGAAAATCCCACTCTTCTTTGTAACTTGACAATGCGAAATATTAGTTACAATTGCTTTAGGAAAATAAGCATTTTTTTTTCTAAGAAACATTCCAAAGGATGCAAAAATACTATTGATCTTACAAGTCATTAAAACAAAAACCCTTATTTTTTTTTTCAGCAATGCACTTAATTCCATGTCATACAGAAGTACAACTGAGATGTTGATGGTCAGTAAATACTTACAAACATACAGGTTAATTTGAATCTTGTGACTGAAGGAAAAGAGTTGCATGCCATTTTTAGATTTACACTAAAAGGAAGGCAACTAATTCCTACGGAAATAAAAAAAATCTTCCAGAATACTTATCAACATTTAAGCTTTATTTTCACACATGATAAAAAGATAAAACTTCAAATTTGATATCTTAAAAGAAAAAAGGAAGCTTGTTTTCCTTTCTCATCCGTACATTAAGAGCATAAGTGTCTACAGCCTCAAACATCACAGAGTGCAAGAGATGAAAACAGTGCGACTCAGGCTTAACATTCTCATTTGCTTAGGGAAGCTTCATAATATTCAAAACTTTAACAGACTAATTTTTAATAATTCACTTCTGAACAATAACAGATACTGAGGTACTATCCTGTCCCAAAAGCACATTTCCAGTTACACCAACTCAACAGCAGAAAATTAATTCCATTACGCATCATGAAGTTAATATCATTTGCTAGCAATTCTCACTTCTCTTACAAGAATGGATGTTGTGTTCATGACAATCTGCTAATGCAACTTTAACTAAATGCAACATCCTAGAAGGAACACAGGTGTTTTTAATGTGAAAGTGTCATCAGAGCATTTTAAATTACTTATAAAAATTTACATTCCGTGTCATTTTTAAAATAAATAGAACATCAAAGATTTCAACTAGAGGTCAACTTACTGATCACCATTTTAAGGCATTCTGGGTTATCCTGAATAAGTGGTTCAGCCTGAACTGTTTTACTTAGGAAGTTCTTTGATATAAGAGGAAATCGGACTTTAGCAAGAATGTCAACCATGTACGGCTGGCGATTTGGTTCATCATACTTCAGCCACCTGACTGCTGCATCATAAACCTTAAACAGAAGAAAATGAAAGAAAAAGGTAATGTACATCGCCACAGACATCACAGGCAAAAACTAAGTATCAGTGCTCCAACCAGATTCTTCTACCCATTGGAGGTTAATTAATAATAAAAGTTCAGTATGTGGAGATTTCCCTAAAACCGTCTACTCCACCATGCTCCAAAAGGAAAGACAATGCTCAGGCACAAATTAAAAGAAATGCACAGACACAAAATAAAACTCTTCTACATTTTTTAAAATAATAATTTCTACTACTGTTTAACATATTTCTCCAAATAGGAAGCGTGAATCTGTCATTCGTATCTACGTATGTAACCCCTGCACTACATACAAGATAAATATGCTTCTTGTTCAGCATCACAACACAGCTAATACCTCATCAGAAACGCCAAAATAGCTTGTACTTCACATAGTTCCCTAAGCTGACAAACTGTTTGTGTTAGTAAACCATTCTTAGGAAGTTCCAAATTGTGTCTCAGCGGACCATTAAAAACAACTTTTTTTAAAGCTACAGTCTGCCTTAGGTATACTGTTCTGAAACTTTCCTTGTATCTTTTCTTTGCAGGAAAAGATAATGCCCTTGTCAGGGCAGGGTGGACAGAACGGGGAAGGTAGCCAAGAAGCCTATTTTATTTATGATTGTCCTCTGAGTCGGGAAGGAATGGAAAGGAAGTCCAGTATTACCAACATACTAACACACTTCAGTGCTGCTCACAGACATAGTAAACTTATCTACTACACTGCCACTCCAGAGTCAGCACTAATTTTGTTACGGGTAATAACACAGTCAATACCTACTCATTGAAGCTGAAACTGATCACAGCAACCAGTGAATTACTGAAATTAGTTCTGCCATTAAAAGTCTCTCCATATTATGAGTTATTCAGAAGGATTGTTAAACCTTCTCAGCTGAAATGACCACAGAGCAAGGGAAAATAAATAAAGAAAGATGACTTAAGGCTTGAGTTCCTTCAGCTAAGGAAATTCAACAGAATGTTGGGATATAGTGTTCTTGTCCCAGTCATCAACAGAAACACTATTAGCATACAGGAAAAAGAGGCCAGCTAGTATGCTGTCCATTTATAAGAGGAATTTTAATTGTGCCATGATCCTACCTGAAATTTCTACCACTGCTGCCAATTTGAAGCATGCCATCTTACTTTATCAACAGAACTTCAAGAATGTAAATTCTAAAGTGTGAATTCCACTGCAAGATAACAAAGCGTAAAACACTCCTAGCTTTGGGACAGTTACCTGGGGCCCAAACTCTTCCTAGTCCATGGTAAGAATTTTGAACCTATCACCTGATATTATTCCCAGACCACCACAATTATTACTTTCAGACAACGGATATATTAAAGAAAATGCATTAATTCCATGAATACTTAACCTCAGAGTCAGTAAAACACACATTTCTATTTAAATGCATATACATACCACCTTGATTACAAGATCCTTCTAATGTACTTCAGAGCGTAAATTCATGACAACATAGTTAAATGGACTTAAATTACCCAACTCAAACACCAGAACCAGCTAGAAAGGCAAAATTTCAGTATAGCTTCAACAGATGTAACTGAGAATCTTCAGGAAGCATCCAGCAGCTACAACCATCTTGCAATCAGCTCTTTAAGCTGCAGTGCAGACATACCAATACTCTATTTCCCTGCAGCAAGAAGAATAAGCTGGCAAACAAACGTTCAGGGCTGCAGTATACTGAATCAAGTGTTCAAAATGGGACAGCTGTGACTGTACTCCCTACCAGAGTTTACAGCTTTTAAATGAAACTTTAGGCCCTTTCCAACCACCTAAGCTTTTCTGTATCTATTCCGTAAATAAGGGCCTTTCATCAATCTGTCATCGTCAATGCTTCTTGTTTTGAGTGTTTGGTCCACTCTGCTCCTAAGTTCTTCAGTTCTGCAAGTTTAATTTATGCATACATGTTTCCATCAGCAGCAGCACCCCTCTGAAAGAGGCTGACACTCAGCACATACTCAGGTAAAGACATCAGCTATTAAAACGCAGTTTACTCTCCACTTTGAGGTATTTCACTTCTACTGATAGTGCCTACATTCCAGTCTGCGAGCAACTGCTGTAATACATTAAACTTAATTCAGCTCATGTTATGTGGAATCGGAAGCCCTATATCTCAGTAAAGGAAACAGTTTTGCTTACATAATTTATGACTTTTACTTTCCAGTTTGCCGATTACATGTATTACATCCACACTTGAAGTGTGGATATTCATTTTACATTTGTTTTTGATCAAGCTGGGATGCACTTGCTAGCTGGTTGAGGGAAGGGACTGTCCTGCTTTGCCCTGCACTGGTGTGGCCTCAGTTCAAGCACTGTGTAGGAACACCTGAAGTGAGATGCTTTAAACTTTCTCTCAATTGAAAAAAAGATAGTGAATTTCAATCTTCTTAGCTGATAGAAGAGCTCTTTTTACAGCGAAACAGATCTCACCTGGTCTTCTGCCCTCACAGTCAGTGTATCTTGGTTCAAGAGGTGTGTCACACGCTTAACATCAAGCTGAAGAAATTCATCTGTCTTGTAAACTTCAGTGAAATGCTGATGGATAAAATCATCTGCGGTGGCTTTCAGTTCTGGACAGTCTAAGCATTCTGCTAACACACTTATACCTGTGAAGGAAAAATTAAGAAAACACCTTTCCAAACTGAACGGCAATTAACTTTAACAGACTAGAACAGTAATACCATAATTTCTGTGATACTTACAATGCCAGTTTAGTACTTACTGATATGCTTAAAGAAAAAGATACTATCATAATTCATCTGCAACTCAAGACATACTAAGATAAGCACAAACTTGTGATCCCTAGTTCTACAGGGCAAATTGGAGAGTCAGGCCTGTAGCACGTCCTGTACTATTTCTCCAGCACTATTTCCTCACTATGAAAAAGACAACAGTACATTAACTAGGTCTAAGCCACATAACACCAAACTCTAAACACAACAGCTCGATGCTTCCAGGTTTCATGACCTGCCCTGAGCTTCTCATGCAGCAGACATCACCAACCAAGCGCAAGTTAAGAGCCACAGTGAGCTGGGACTCTTCAGTGTAGGTAGCAAAGGCTGCTGCAGGCCAACGCAAAAAAAGTCAAACCAACACTGCTGCAAGAGCAGAAGCTTGGCATAAAGCTATAAACAGCAACTGCTACCGAGAAGCACATTTCCAACCTTCTCTCTAGTTACCAGGTGAGCACAGGGCTGTTTAGCAGAAACTTTTTGCCCATCATGCTACAGTCTTCCCCCTCCTCCTCCTCGGGAGGATGGCAACCCCACAGCCAAATTCAATCCACAGGATGTAACTGGAGTGAGCTGCTCCAGGAAGGAAAATGCAAACTACAATGATAAAATTCAAGAGTATGACCTAGCTGGCTTTCCAATGACAAATATCAAAACTTCAAGAGATTCAAAATAAGTCATGGTTTATCCCAAGTATTCATTTTTATGAACTGCAAGCTTGCCTGTAAGTCTACACAGAACTCAGAAGGTATATCTTCAGGAAAATTTGATTTAATTTCTATCTCCTTTTTGATATGAATTAGCAAAGTATGCAAGTGTTAGAGAACATTATTAATTTTCTAGTTAACAAAGACCACAGAGGATTGAACGTGCCTCAAAGCAAGTGCAAGTGGCGTTTTCCTTAGAAAGTAATGTTTTCCTTCCAGCAGTTGTTTCAGAGCTGCTGCTACAGTGCAGCAAAGCATCAGCTGAATCTTTGTAATTCAGACATTTTGCAAAACATTTGTTGATATTTAAACATCTGTAACACACTTAATGGAGATGTCACTACGAGAATTGCATAACTAACATCAGTAAGTAATTCTAAATATTTTCTTACATCAAAGACCAAAGAGGAAGTACTCCAAATCTTTGAATAATATTAAGCACCAAGTTCTCCTTGCTGTTTTTATTTTTGTAACACTGAGTTTACATTAAGGCTACGGGGCATATCAAATATCAAACCAGTCCAGATGACTTTCAGAGATTTCACTCAAAAGGAGAAAGAAGTAGCTAAAAATAAAAGTAACTTAAACTTATCCTGTTTGTAATTTTTAGAAGATATGCTAGTTTTGTGTAAACTATGCCTGTCAAGTTTTGTCTCCAAGAACAGTAACAACAACTGAAAGCTTCACCTTGTTGAACAGCTGAGGATCTCAAACGAACAAGAAGCTCCAGGCTGCTGCTAAACTGGGATGAGACCTAGCAAAGTCAGTGGACCCTGATACTGGCCAAGACAACTGCCAGATTATTTTGTTTATGGCAAGGGAAAGCAGTTCAGATTCAGAGCAAAATTATTTTTTGTGTGCACTTGGATTTAGTATTACTGTCTTTTATACTACTATACTATCTATTTTTCAAGAACAGAGAAGTAAAGAAAATGACTAGTACGTATTTCTCTTACCAAGACAATTTGAAGCATCAACTTGTTCTTTCAAAAAGTCCACACACATCTTTTTCACAGGTTCAATTTGATATTGGTTTGCTGCATCTAGTAAAGACTGGACATTATTGCTGTTAACAGAAATTCTGCAAAACAGAAGGCGCAATGTTAGCATCACTAAAACTACCTTCTTAGCTGTAGCCAAAACACCAATCCATAAACGGCAAAATTATTCCCCTGCTATTTCCCCAAACTTCTTTAACACACAGTTAATACAGAACTTCCCTTCATGGCCTTTTCTAATTGCTTTTATTTGCTATATATTGCTGTGGAAGGACAGAGAGCAAACAGTCCAGGATTCTAAAGAATTAGCCTTTAACACAGGCCACCTGGAATACCATGCCATCGCTCTGACTTGCATGGCTAGCCATTTTCACACGAACAAAACATGAAAAGAGACTTCTCCTGACAGCTTCCTACTCCCAAACACACATCAGGGAAATCTGTCTAAACTCATTGTCAAAACTGCTACAGTTTATTTGCCTAGAGTGCACAAGCAGAACAACCATTCTGGCTGCAAGGCAACAGAATGGCTTGGGTGCTGGCACTGGTTGCATCTCACCACAGATGAAGCATACAGAACTCCTCTCAGAAAATGGAGAAAAAAGCCTTCATCCCATCAATACAAAGACAAAGGCCCTGCCATCCACCTGTCATAAGAGCTCATTGCAAAGTACTGCTCAGAATCCTAGTCTTTTGAACAAGGTCCATTTAAACATTGTAGTGCCTGCAGCGCTATTTAAAAACAAATATGTGGGAGCCTGAAATAGAAGGAAAATGCTGTTTGCAAAGCAGTTTTCACTCAGACTGTCCAGAGGTGAAGGTGTAAGTCCCCAAAATAGTTATTTGTGATAGCTGCTAGGGTCACAAAGAGAAACTCCTGCTGATAACAAGAAAGGTCTGCATGCATTTCAGAACAATGGGGAATATAATTCAACTCCAACACTGCAGCCAGTAGCATTCTGAATTACTTTCTGAAGACAATTACCACTCTCTTTAGTCCATAGAGCTTCCTACTGATCAAATAAAAATGAAAAGGGAAGGATATAAGTCTAGTCACAACAGACTTAAAACAAAGTAAAGGATTGTAATGATATGAAAACTGATGAATCTTAAAAGCATTGTTTTAAGATTCCATCATTTACAGTCGGCAGGCTCTCTAGCAGAAACGTCAGTTTTAAATAACAAAACTACCTTGCAGTATAAGCAAACTCCACAAGCTGTTCAATAATGTCAGGTTCTGCATCTTTCAGCTCCACTTCAAAGGACTTTGATTCAAGCATATTTGCTGCAAAAAGGTTAAAAGACAAACTACATCAATAAGCCACTCTAGTTATTCTCCATTTTAAAAACACTAAAAAATAAAGTCATTTTACAAAATAGGAACCTGCTAAAAACTGCACGCAGTTGATAGCGGCTTTTCCCATACTAACACAAGTCAAGAAGGAAAGGAGGCGGTGTGATAACCAAGATAACTGTTGTGTGCACATGTTTGCATTATGTCAATTTTGCTGAAAAGTACATTAAATAGGAATGGTCAAAAATGCTTTCGGACTGCAATGCAGACTGCCAAGCCAGCATGACCAAAGATAGGAAGCAAGCTCTGCACCATCAAAGGCTATTTCCATATTCAAGCTGATAACAGCAGAGCCAGCTCAGAGCTCCCACGCTGTCACAGCACGGCAAATCTCCACACAGATGGATACAAGCCGACCACCAGAAGGCACAGACATTTTACTTCTCGAATTAAACATATGATTAATAGCACAGTAATTTTACTTTTGCATGTCTTAATGATTTGTAAGGTAGATACTATGTAGTTGAATTTGTAAAGGCAGTACATGTGCAATAAAGCTTAAATTTTTGAAAACAAAAATAAGGGAAATGGTGAACAGAGATGGATGGAAGATGGACAAGAACCGAGAAAATCTTCACTTACACCTACCCCTGAAATTAATCACTTTCATAAAATAAACTTTGGCTGACAAGCTGTTTATCAAGATATGTCCACAAAAGCACAAAATTAAGCAATTTTGAAAAGACTTACTAGTAAACATCAAGTTAAAAAAGTGGCTTGCTGAGGCGAGCACAACACGGTGAGCTGGGATCCTTCTTTCCTGAACCATAAGAATGACATCACATAGCGTTCTCTAAATCAGAAGAAAACCAGACAGAAAAACAGAAGATCAGCATTTCTGAATCACTTACAGCAATATTTCTCTAAAAAACAGCTTGTGAGAATTCACTGATCTCCTTTATCTGCATAAACCAAAACAACAGCATGCAATAAAAAGATTTTCTCAAAGTCAGTGAAGTTCGATAACCTGAAGAACTAAGGAAGCTCAGTTTTCCCATGACCTTGCACCTTAAGGCTGGTCACTGACAACATGAGCTCCGATTAAAGCTTTTCCTGTGGTGTTTACATCAATCTCCTGTGCTGAAGGCTGTGCAGCATTGAGCAGGGGCTACACTGACATTTCAGCCTTTTCATCCTTATCTACTCAACTGTCAATCTATTTTTTAAGCTTCTTATAAGATACTCATCAGAAAGCACTCACTGAACAAAATATAAATAGTACTTTTCAAACAAAAAAATTTGAATTACAAGCATAGATTTGGGAGCATATGACACCCAACTTTCTTCGTACATCCGTGACCTTAAAACATTTAAGATAAAAACAATAACAAAAATGACCAAGTTTCAAAGGAAATCTTTTAAAGCTGGAATTCCTAGCACATCTGGTTCAAAACAGGTGTCGTACACTAGCAGTACAAGGCATCATAGAATTCTGTGGCTGAGCTTTGCTACACGCTGTGTTTCTAAGGTATGTTTGATGCCTCAGCTCAGTATTTGAAGCATCTCAGATATCCTAAAGCCTCTCTGGGTTTGGGAAGAAATATCTGTCAACCAAGCCAGATCACCATTCTCCTTTCTCTCCCTATGACATTTCTGGGCATAACTGCTCTGTTTCAAATATTGTACAGAAACGCCCAGAAAGAACTTTCCAAAAGGACCTATTTGCATCACTCAGTAGCTCCGATGATGCAACCTGTGACTAGTGCTTCATCAACCAAAGCACACACCCAAGCGTCACCCTGCATTTCCAAGCCTCATTAACTCAATGACACCTTGCAACTCCATCCCAGCTTCATTCTCAACTACTTCCCTGTTGGCCCATCTCCACTCAGCTATGAAGTGGCAACAGAGAATGTATGCACATGCTGTCCAACAGCTCATTACATCCACAACGATATAGCCATTTCATTTTGGAGGTCAGCAAGAAGTCCTCCATGCACTGAACATATTCCTAATATCTCACCAGAACTAAGTGCTGATGTGACCACAGTTTACTGCAAAATCCCACACATGGCAGCTGCCTCTAGATCACAGTTCACAAAAAAAGCAGCCTCTTCAAAATCAGCTGTACTTTCTACCTCTCCCATTTTCCTACATCGTTAACCAAATGCAAATGCACAGGTAGTGCTCTGCATGCAGGCTGCTATTTCCATAACAGGAAAGTTTTAACTCATAGCGCACAGGGGTTTTATAACCACAACACAGTTCTCAACAAAATACGAGAGCAGCTTCCTGTAACAACTCTTCCTAAACTGCAGCACAAGGAGCAAGCTGATCTAAGACACTTTCCTCAGGCTGCTGCTCCTCCTACACATAGCTAACAGAAGCAGGAGTGTCTCAAACTACACAAAAGTTTCTAGAGTGGTCAAATGATGGGGTGAGTGGACATGTAAGCCACCATCTGAAGTCTGACTAAAAGTAAAATAAAAGGTAGCAGGCAAAATTTGGAGTTGCATCTCCCACCCAAGGCACAGCAAATGTGAAGACAACCAGAAGTGGCACAACACTTGGGTTTGATCCTCTGCCACAGGGGGCCGTATTTCCCCTGCCTGATGTCTCAAAAGTTGATTATTTGACATTTTTGTCTGGATGAGGTATTTCGCTCAAGGTTGAAACTCTGCTTTAAGTTCCAGATGCCCTGCTTATTTAGGGTAAATAAACTTCCAAGACGAGCAGTTTCTCTTCAAAGATGGCCATAAGAAGAAACAGGAAAAGACACCTTTGAGATGAGGCACGAGTCCAAAATGGTAATCAGTCAGAAGAGACTAAGTGTCCTTGTGCCCAAACTCAGACAAAGCAAGGAGTGGGACAGCTCCCCAAATGATCACCAAAGACCAACAAAGAACCCCCTGCAATCGCAGAAGATTCAAATACGTTATGTAAGCTTGCATAATTCTATGAATATGTCATAAGTAGGCGTGACTTACGTATTAGGTAGGTGTACAGTGAAAACATGTTGGACTATAAATAGAAGTCCGTGTAAAGACTTTGCATGCTTGATTTGTGGGCATTTCACACCTTGCAGCCCAGGTAGAATAAATGTCTCTTCTATAAACACTTGTCTTTTCAAACATGTTTTGGGAGATTTAATTGACAACATGCCTACAAAGCATAACAGCACCTGGCATCCCCTTTTCAACAAGGGCAGAGGTAGGAGCTCAACAATGCTGAGCCAAGCTATGAGCTCTACTACACCCCATCAGAACAGAAACAAATCCTGCATCAATCAGTAGATCAGAGAATAGCTTATGTTGGAAGGGGTCCTTCAAGATTATCTAGTTACATCCTCCTGCAATGGGCAGGGCTGCCACCAACCAGATCAACCTGCCCAGGGTCCCATCCAACTTGGCCTTGAACCCCTCCAGGGATGGGGTATCCACAGCTTCTCTGGGCAACCTGTTCCAGTGCCTCACTACTCTCTATGTAAAGAACTTCTGCCTAACATCTAACCCACATTTCCCCTCTTTTAGCTTAAAACCATATTCCCTTGTCCTATCACTATTAGGCTGTGTAAAAAGTTGGCCCACCCCTCCTGCTTATAAACACCCTTCAAGTACTGGAAGGTCACAATGAGATCTCCCCAGAGCCTTCTCTTCTCCAAGCTGAAGAAGAGCAGCTCTCCTCAGGCTGTTTTCACAGCAGAGGTGCTCCAGCCCTCTGATCATCTTCGTGGCCCTTCTCTGAACCCACCCCAGCAGCTCCACATCCCTCCTGTACTGGGGCTCCCCGGATGCAGCACTCCAGGTGGGGTCTCATGAGGGCAGAGCGAAGGGGAGCAATCACCCCCGTCTCCCTACAGCCACCCCTCCTGTGGTGCAGCCCGGGATACAGCTGGCCTCCCGGGCTGCGTGCACACTGCTGGCTCGTGTGCAGCTTTTCATCCACCAGGATCCCCCGGTCCTTCTCGGCAGAGCTGTTCTCACAGCTCTGAGTCTCCGTGTAACTCTTTGCATTTTATTACCTGAGATCACCACAAAAGTTTTCATCGAGACCAACTCAGTTCCTCATACCCCACGAGGTCCTCCACGCACGTAAGCGTAACCGACAGCACGCCAGATGGGGATGAAGGGAGGACCAAAGCGGAACCAACGCTGACGCTGCCTGCTAGTTTCTGAGGGCAGGAGGGCGCCTCGCGCAGGGCTCGTACCGGGAGGAGAGCAGCGGAACCCGCAAGCTGCAGCACGTGGCAGCGCCACGCGCGGAGCCCCCCGCCCCAGCCCCGCTCCGATGGAGCGCCAACCGCAGCGCCGAGCACCCCCGGCCCGTACCTGCTTGCGCATGCTGTTCATGACGCCCATGAAGCCAGCCAGCAGCTTGGCCTCCTCGCGGGCTGCGAGCTTCTTCTCCGTCTTCTTCTTGCTGCTCTTCTCCGAGCCGGGGGCGGCCATGGCCCCTCACCGCCGGCACCGCGGGCCCACCACCTCCCCCCACGGGGCGCATGCGACGACGCGCGACGAGAGGCCGCCTCGGGCTCTCGCCACGCCGGGAGCGGACAGACAGACAGACAGTCAACAGAACGGACAAAGCCGACGACCAGCCGCACCGGAGCGCTCCGCGGCGGAAGCGGACCTGGGCTGGTGGGCGGGATGGGGCGGCGCTGCGCATGTGCGGAGGCCATAGACCGGCGCGCTGCCCCAGCGCGAGGTAAACAAAGAGCGGAGAAGCTTCGGCGTGTCACGTGGTGGGATGTGGTGCGCATGTGCGGTAGGGGGTGTGGGAGTGGGAGGTGTTGGGCCGCTGGAGGTGGGAGTTGAGTGGTGAACTTGTCTGCAGCCCAGAAAGGTGGCTGTGTCTCGGGTTGTGCTCAGTAGTACGTGGTCAGCTAGTTAAAGGATGTGATTCCTCCCACTGCGAGATCCCACCCGAAATGCTGCATTCAGCTCGGGGTCCCCAGCTCAGGAGGGACCTGGACCTGTTAGAGCAGCTCCAGAGGAGGGCTGCCAAAATGACCAGAGGGCTGGAGCACCTCTCTTGTGAAGACAGGCTGAGGGAGCTGGGCTTATGCAGCCTGGAGAAGAGAAGCTTCCAGGGAGACCTTATTGTGGCCTTTCAGTATATAAAGGGTGTTTATAGGGTGGAGAAAGAGGGAGAAAGATTTTAGCAGGGCATGTAGTGGTAGGACAAGAAGCAATGCTTTAAAACCGGATAAGCTTGGATTTAGTTTGGATATAAGGAAGAAATTCTTTACTCGGAGGTTGGTGAGGCACTAGCACAGGCTGCCCAGAGGAGCTGTGGATGCCCCAGGCCTGGAGGTGTTCAAGGCCACATTGCATTGCCATCTGAAATCTTGGAAGAAAACTCTGTAACTCCAATGTGGTGTTAGAAAGTGACGTTCCTTTATTCCTCGTGATATATACTGGGCAGTTTGACAAACTATAGCACTTTATCAGAGTTCAGGTTCTACATTTAAACAGTTAAGACATACATAGGCAGTACATTGGCATACATATTCATTCTTTTCCAAGAACTCATTAATATATGGTAATATCCCTCTGGGCATGCGTGGTAGCATCTGGGGATGGTCATACGCCCACTTACTTTATCTTCATTTTTCCGCCATCAGCATAATCACTGAGACTTTTGGCTGGCCTTTAGCTGGTTTTCCCCAATTTGGCAAAATTCCATTACTTCTTAGGCCATAATGAGCAAGTACCAAAACAATGTATGTGAAAATCTGAGGAAAATGTCCTTGCACCTGGTGAAATGCAAAGATAAGTAGTCTATTATAACTCCAGTGAGTCTTGTGAAGCAGAATTAAGAGAAAACAAGGCTGTTCACACACCAAGCAAAGCTGAAATTGAAAGTTTTAGAGTTAGCGCTCATTGATTCCTTTTGCTAAACTAATATATTGTTCCTTAAGCTAATACACTGATCCCAGTTGCTAAACAAACCAGCCTTTATCAGCATGGGACCATGGGCAGCCTGACCTAGTAGGACCTATTGCAGGGGGTCAGAACTAGGTGGTCTTAACGGTCCCTTCCAAACCAGACCAGCCTATGATTCTGTGTGTGGGGTGGCAGAAGCAGGACCCTGAGGTGAGGGATACCCCATCTTGCCCATGAGCCCAGTTCTGGGTTTGTCTTCAGTAATTTGAATTTTGAACTTCAGTAATTTGAATTTCCTCACTATGGGGGACTTGAAGCTTTGTTATCCAAAGGGAATTGTATTGCACATGTGTGAGCAATGAGTGAATGGTTGCAGCCCACATGTGGAAGCTATGCCAGTCCTCGCCTGAAAGCCCTCAGGCCTGGTCCCCCTCTGACAAGGTGACAGAGAAGCTCAGGTCTGTGTGGGCTGAGTAGGGGATTGCAATGCCTTTATCCATTATTTCATTGAAATAATCGTTCTAACACACTTGGCTTTCTGTATCTCACTACATAACAGTAAAAATGAGAAATCCGTACTTTTCCTGCTGTGTTAATAGGGTATTATTTCAAATCTTACTACATCTGCCTTGGAGACAAACTGGAAATGCTGGGACCGTGCCTGGCCAGTTTCATATTTCACAGATAAGGTGCTTGTGTAGGAGCAGCGAGGGCCAGCTGCTCTGAAAGGGTAGTGAGCCGTGAGCAGAGCCATGTGGAAATAAAGCCACAAAGAAAGAACATGTCAAGATGAGAAAAAACAAATGGACGACAGAAACCGATCAATTCTCAGGGACAAAATCTCTTGCTCCAAGTTTTGAAATGAGTATTGGAAAAAAGTTCCTCATGAAATCTGAGAAATTAAATTCTAATCATTTAAATGAAATGGACAGTTTGTAACATAAATTGGGATTTTAATATGAACAAAACCATCATAATGTATCATGTCTCATCTAAACACATTGTTATTCTCAAGGCACTCCATAAACATTAACAATTTAATGATGTTTTAACCTCTGATTCACAAAGAGAGGTTAAAATTAAAAATGGAAAAGGATTATACTCTTCTCTAAATTGCATTTTACTTGTGAGTTTGATAAGGGAATAATTGGCGTAGCACAAACAGTATCATATTTGTTGTGGCTTTGAAAGTGTATCCAATTATATGTTGAGTGATAAATGAATGCTGCTGACCAGGTTAGTGCAGCACAGCTGGGCCCTGAAATGTTTTAGTGAACATTGCTTGCTTAATCCACTAATCTCTAATCCACAGCATGGTTGAAATGTTTCCATCAGGAAACTGAAGCAGTAAGTGTATCATGTAATTTAGAAGATTAGCCCGGCCTGCCTCTGTAGAATGGTCTCAGAAGGACACTGTGTACCAATCATGTCCAGCTCTTTGCTAGACTGAGACCAAGTCTGAGGATATTTGCAGCAGAGTGCTGTTCTGTCACTTTGGCAGCGGAGTCAGATTAATTCCCCTTCTGTCATACTAGTGTTAATAACTTCTTATATATGTCAGTAAATGGTAACTGTTCACTTGTCCCTTGTCTTTTGCAATTCACAAAGTAAGACTGAAAGTAAAAGTTCTGAATCTAAATGCTTGTAACATCACCTTACATCACCATGATATCTACGCGCTATGGAAACTACTGCGTGGTATTAATAGACCTGTCATTCTAGCTTTGTTTCTTGATCTCTTGAGCCTAGGTCTGCTCACCCTTCTTCTCATGCCACTCCTCTGTTCAGGTGAAGCAACACTACCGCAGCTTCTCCATTCTCTATCTGCAGAGCTTCTGCTTCTTGTGGGCGAAGTACATGTTTGGGAAGAGGAGGAAAATGAGGAGAGCTGTGGGTCCTAGGGGGAAAGCAAGAGGGCAGGAGGAGGTTGTGCTGGACTTGAAAAATGTCTCTGGTGCAGTGAAGATTTTGCCGTGAAATAGAAGCTCATGAAGGAGCTCTCATCCCACTGAGACCAGGATGCAGGGAGAGAAGTCCTTCCTGTGCCAGGTCACTTTCCTTCGAAGGCTGAGTGATCCTCTCCAGAAGGTTTGATGCTACAGTGATACTTAGCAGTTTTACAGTACTATTTTTGGCAGCCCTGTAGTGAAAGATTCAAATGCCCTGGGTTGGCTTTTGTGGCATGTTGAGTGCCCTCTGCTTATGCTGGCATGAGTGACTGATGGACGTGTTTTGTACTGCTGTGTGTAGAGCTGACAATTCTGATGAAGCACTGAGGTCAAACAGAAAACTGTGGCTCTAGGGAATAGCAACAGGCTTAGTTCAGCATATTCAGACTGAAGCAGAGCTGGCACGTTTGGCAAGAAAGGAAGATTGCCCAGATGAGGCTCTGATTACATATTTAATAGGCAGTGCTTTTAAAGCCAGTTCTCCTCTTGAGTTTGTGATCAGTTCAAATTCTGTAGATTAGAGAAATACGAGCCAATGTGTCTCAGCAGAGAACAAAAAGATCGATGACAAGCACTCACATCAGACACAACTGGATGACTGAGAGTATGACATCAAAGACGAAAATAGATGCTTGGCTGTGGATGGTATTAAAACAGGGATTATCAGCAGGTTTGCCTCTTTGCAATGGACTGTGTGCGGGTCTCAGTTACATTATCTAGCAAAGTGGCAAAATGCTTTCCAAATTACAGTGTTTCTGATTCTTTCTAACTTAATCCATGCTGGATATTAAAAAAAAAAAATCTCAAGGCTGTTCTTCTTTTATCCCAGACCAGTTTGTTTTTGCAGTATAGCTACATGTAAAAATCTTAACTATTTTTTGCCAGAAGAAGAGTCGGGGCAAGCCACAGCACTGACACTCACAAGAGGCACAAACTTCAAGCATGAGATGAGCTTATCACCACATTAGCTGGGACACCTTACTGAAAGCATTAAGGGGATCAAATAGTGTTTGTTTCCTTGCACTCTCAGGAGCAGCGGGACAACTTAAACTTGCTGAAATCAGCATTTTGGCTTTGAACCGGTACATTTTTAAGCATTACCGGTGTCCTTTGGGGAATGCTTTTGCTGACTGCCAGTGGCCCATTCTGTGCAGGGACTCCTTGTCCCACCTTTTGCGTGCCCTTCTGAGCTGTGCCAAAGCACGGGCTGAATTCTGTCTGAATTATTTCCTTGGGTTTGAAGTATTCCCAGGGTGCCCCTTCCTGAACAGTTTATTAGAGGTCCTTCTGGTTTCTTGGCTTGGAGAGTTGTTTTACTGTGTTGGATGGAGGTTTCTCGGTGCTGTTTTCTCAAGTCCAAGTGCCCCTTTTGTGTGGCTTTATTTCCTATTTCTTAAGGACATCTTTTCTGTTTCCCCCCGTCATAATTAATACTTGTGCCTTCAGTGTTAAGGGAGGGCAGGCTTACAGCTCTATGAACTGTGGCTTACAATGTCCCCTGCTATTCCAGATTTTCTCTTCTTGTAGATGTCAGTTGAATTAGAGCATTCAAAGCAGGGATAAAGGAGTCTAAAATTGGTTTATTCTTTATTTGCTAGTTCATGATGTAAGTTTGCTTCGTTTTCCATTAAAGATTAAGGTCCCCCTGAAACACCCTGGACCACAAAATAATTAAAAAGTGAAGCCTCATCTGATGATTTTTTTCTCCACGTAACATCTGTGCTTACTGTTTAATTTTTGTTGCATACTAACCCAAGCAGGGACACTTATCAAGCAACACACTCCCTCACTGAATTTCATGCTGTTTGCTTGCACTGTTGTAACACGATTCATCTGTATCCCAGCAGTGAGGTCTGGGACAAGATGGGTTAATGACTGAATGCAGCTTTGCTCTGGCAGCCCAGGTTGTGCCTTTTGTCAGTTTGTCGTCCTTTCTCATTGTCAGCACTTCCATTCTGACTCGTTGTGGAATAATTTATTGTTAGAGCTGGCAGAAGTAGGTGATTATGTCAAATGCTTGTAAATATTCTGAAAATAATCTCCTTTTGGAATGGATAAAACAAACAGTAGAAGAAGGAAAGCAGAGGACTCCAGATCCCTGTCTGGCTGACCCCCGCCAGCGGGTGAGATGAGGTTAATTCTGTTACAGGACACATTGCACAAAGTCATTTATTTTGCCATTAACATCTGTCCTACACTGAATACATCTCTTGTCTTTTGTTAATGTTTGGAACTAATTCCAGACCTTCAATTTAGCTTTTCCACTCTGAAGAATGATAAATATTTAGACTGCCTACTATTCCTGCCCCTTTCCCAGGGAAAAAAAATCATAGAATCATAGAATAATATTTGTATATGTATTCGAGCCAGTTCAGTAACTATTCTAGTGCAGGCTGTAATAGCATATCAGTGGAGCAGCAGAACATAGCAGGGCTGTGTCTGCAGACCCAGGATTTTGGGGTTGGCGTTGCCATCTGCTGGTAGCACGGCCCCTGCTCTCCGGAGCTGACCCATAGGGCTGGCCAGTGGAGTCTGCTCATCATGCCGGCTGCTGGATCCCACACGTGCTCTGCTCTTCCTGGCCTGAGAGAGGAGCAAGCAGCCCCAGTGCGGGAGATTTTGCAAGGTCATAATAACCACAGATTAAAAAAAAAAAAAGAAATCCAGAGGGGAACAAGGTGTGAAAAAACAAGAAACTTTGTTGGTTTATTTGCTTGAAGTTAGTGGGCATCAACTTGATGAAGGCTGGAACTGGCATTCTTTTTAGTGAGTTTTAAATACCGTAGCCTTAAAGTGACAACTTGCTATAGGATAGCCCCTGTTTCTCTCCAACACCTTCTGCCCTTCACAAGTTCTAGCAACCAGAGCCCCCAAATGCCATCTTCTCCTCCTTAGTACTGGTCTTCTCCTGGTAGAAACCCAGAGGAGAAGGATTACCTCAGTATCTCCTGTTGAGGATGGCCCTGTGCTGTAAGTAGGGGAATTCAGGCAGTGCGTGTTTCAGTGTCTGAACTTGTGTAAGCAGGCATGCCTCAAAACTGGAAACAGGATGAAGGAGTATTAGAGCTGTTTCTGCAGAAGTCCCAATCTATGAGTGACACTGCCTTCTTACGTTATGGAGGGTGACTGTCTCTCCATAACTAAGGTTTCAGCAGCTCAGAGATGTGTTTTCAGCCAAATAATAAACGTTATCTGAACTTCCTGTAAAAATCTGTATTCGTACTCTTTGAATATTAACATTTTCAACAGGAATTTTAAACGTTGATTTTTTTTTTTTTTTTTTTTTGGAAGTAGAAACAAATAGGACAATGCAGGAACAATGAAACCAGGGAGAGATTCCATTTGGATTTCCTTTGTCTCTGTGAGCTTTACCTCAGCTAAACTGGAATATGGAAAAATAGTGTAACTGTAAGAGCTGTGCATAGTTTCTATCACGCCTGCCAAAGAAGGCTCACAAATGTTGGACCTCAGCAACAGAGAAAGCTGGTATGAGCAGCTCCAATTCACAGATTTTTACTGATTTCCCAAGGTGAACAAGGGATATTCCTGAATCTCTTCTACCTGAATAATCTAAAAGTAATTTGCTTTTTGTTCAAAAACAAAACAAAATGAACAAACAAACCAAAAAGACAGGCTTGGTCATCTGTGGGGAAAACCCTTACAGAGACTCAGTCTTAATGGTTTTTTGTTTGTTTGTTTCTTTGTGGCAGTACACTAGGAAATAGCAGAACTGCCTTCATGGTGGTGTTGCGTTCTCTCGTCAGTCAGAGGAACTGACAGCCTCTACACCCCCAGCAGTCCATGTGATTATAGTTCTATATATACATTTTTAAACAAATCACATTTTTCCATTCCAAATGCTGCCTGGAATGGGATGCCTTCAAGGAAACAATGCATGAGTCATCCTCAAGAGACGTGCAGTTGAGGCACCTCCTTTGGAACAAAGTCATGTACATTCAGCTAAAATATCCAATTATAAACACTATTATGTTGCTTACATGATTGCCCAATGGCCTTAGAAGCAATCTGTTTCTTTGATGACAGTAAGAATTAGCGTTGACTTGTTGTTGTTAAAAGTTAGGGTAACATGACACAAAGATTAAAATGCCATTTCAGTGATAGTTTGTTCTGGATTATGTTAACAAAAGAAGCATGCGCCTATGATCATTTAAAACTCATAAAGCTTGTATGCCTTATTAAACACTTCATGTTTGAATGTCTGAACGTAAATATACTGTCTGAGGCTTGATTCCAGTGGTAACTTCAAGGTGGTTGGGGAGCTTGCTATGGATTTTGATGGGTAAAACAGCAAATTTTTTCACAAATTTCCATTCATCCATAGTCTTAACGCCTTGGTGCTAGTTTCTAGTTCTCCCACCCTGAGAGAGAGTGCAAAGAGAGAAAAGTTTGAGAAGAGGTAAGTATATGCCAGAGCTTGCTTGTTGCAGGTGTGGGATGAAGGGTCTCACAGAGCCTGGGAGCAGCCTGCACTTGGATTGACTGCCAAAGGAGCAGCGAGTGCTTTGAGAGCTATTGGGAGTAACAAGCTCTGGGGAGTCATCTTGGAATGACACTGATGTGTTTGTCATTTTCATTTGACTAAATATTTATTTTAGGGCTAGCAAAAAGCTGGTTTTGAAGAAAAAAATAACAACGATTAATTATGATTAAAGGAAGCTGCTCTGCAGTTGACTGTAACTGTCCCTTTTGGGTTTCGGTGCATTTAGCCATATCTAAAGAGTCTGCTGCTGTCAGGACAAACACAGTTTAAAAGAATAAAGCAACAATTTATTGGCTAATACACATAAATAATAGCCAGGATCTAACAAGCTACCAGAGTTCATGTGTTTAAAATCCCTCGAAAGGCACCAAAGAGTCCATGCAACATGGGGCAGGAGGGCTGGGCTGGCCTCTGCTGCTTTCTGAGCAGATCGCTGAGCTCATGGTGTTGTTGTCTTTCCCTGAGCCTTCCAGTGACAGCAGTAACTCCCTGTTCCCAATATTCAATATTTTATGGTTTTTTTCCTCTGGACCCCTCTTGGAGCTCTTAATTACTTCCATTCAACCATTCTACCTCCGCAGCACCTTGGTAATTTTACCTTCCCCTACATTGCCTGGACCTTCTCAGCTTTTGGCCGCAACCTTGCGATCCTCTCAGGAGTGCGAGCCAAGATTGTGCGTCTGGGCTGTGTCAGAGTTAGACCTTGGCACACAGACAGTAAAATAAATGCTGTGTGAAGGGGTGGCAGAGGAGGTGACAAGAGAGTGAGCTGCAGGACACATGAGACAGGGGTTGCAGGATGCGCTGGTCTGTCTGGACACAAGCCTGGGTAATGTTAAGTGAGTGCATGTTGCAAGGATGCTGGGGAAAGTACTGCTGCTTTCAACAGCATGTGTTATTGCCACTTTAGAAAATAATCCAAAATCCAATAAAATTAATAATGAATTTGCGAATATCTGAAGGTCAGACACACTTCAGTATCTCACTTTGTCAGTCATGGCAATGCATTGCTATCCCCCCAGTAGCAGACGCACAACTGCATGGATATAATGGGGCAGGCCCTGGTTTCCAGCAGGCAGCAAGGGGGCTGTGACAGTCTCCAACCCACTCCTATCTGAAATACTTCTGAAATACTGAAATACTTCTTGCCACCCCCCTCCTGCCCACAAACCATATGATTGTCAGATCCGAGGCCAAATTCACGTTGTTGTGAACAGCTGCAAGTCTACTCACGTCAGCAGAGATGTAACCACTCAGTAGAGCAGCAAGTCCAGCTCGGGGTGGTGTTTTGGATGAATTTCAGAGGAACAATTGTACTCAATCCATCTGACATTCTCCTGAAGTGTTCTTAAGGTGGGTGGGTTTTCCCTGTCCTGTGCAGCCCTGGCTCGTGCTGTCAAGTGGCTGGGGTACTGCAGTGCCATGCAAGTGGTGCTCACAGCTCTCTGCCTTGTGAAGCAGTGACCCAACTACATAATGGAAATGAAACTGCGAAAGGTGAAATGAGGCTTTGGAACTCAAGGGCCTGAGAAATACAATATCTCACAATGAAGGAACTGTGAAGCATAACAGGGGGGCTCAGGCCCTACATGGCCAGCAAAAGGCATGGTTGTGATGTTCAAAGAGACTGCTCTAACTAGACTTAATCCTGCAGGATGGATCTCCTCTGGCTTTGTCTTGCAAAGTTTCTAAAAACATCAGTCTCACTGGCATAGATCTTGAGTTACAGAGATCCATCTGAAGCAGAGAGCCAGCCCTGCAGAACATCAAGCTTAAGAACAGTCACTGAAGATCACAAGGGCTTATTTTTTTTTATGTTCTGCTAAGTAAGGACACGGTAAATGGGAATCTCCATTCCCAGAGGGCTTGAAGGTGGGCAAACATCTCCAGCAGCTTCTGCACCAGCTGCTGTGCCTGAAGTACAATGGGGCAAGTTGTCTGAGTTTTGGTACAATAAATTACTTCTGATGGATTTTGTCTGCTGTAGATGAGGTTATACTGGCACTTGTGTAAGTAAGAAATTCTGATAGCATAAGAATATTCAGTCTTAATCTTCCTTTAAGTTATACAATGAAGCATTTACAGATTACCTAGGTGGACTGAGGCTGACATGAGCAGAACAGAAGATTCTGATCAGGGGCTGTTGGTGATCTTTCCACAGCCACCATAGCGTTAAGGCTGATCTGTGATCTGAGCAGTGTGAATGATGACTGGCTTGGGATGCTCACAGTGGGTAACTGATGAAAATGAAGAGCTGTAATAGAACTCTTAGCACTGGTATGCAACAGTTTGATGAAAGGTAAACGTCTGAATCATGAAGAGAAAATAATTTGCGTGCAGGCTGAATTCTGGATGTCTCTGGCGTAGCCTGGGGCTATGGGAAGGGCAGACAATGAGTAGGCAGTTGGTTCCTACACTGGGGTCAGTCAGGCTCACAGTGAGAGATAATGGACAAAGGCAGCAGGCTCAAGGACATTAAATGCAGTCTTCAAGGAGAAACAACCTTCAGTCTGAGACCTTGATGATCAAAAGGAGTCAAAACACTTGTAAACCCTCTGAGAAGTGGCGGAAGGGGAAGATCTCTTATCGTGAGCTCCCTGTGGAAACAAACTGACAGAGGCAGGAGGAGGGAGGTTGCAAAAGGAATTAAAATAAAACCAATCCTCCTAGACCAGGGGATGGCAAGCCTAACTACTGTATGTATGGGCAGTTTCAGTGTTTTAGAGATATGATTTATCTAGAAGTTAATAACGTTTAAGCTGGCCATTCATTAGCACTGTCATTCATACTGGAGAAAACAGAAATAGTTATGTATGAAGGACTAGGGAAGTCATAATTAATAGTCTGGAAAGTGGAGACAGGGCCCTGGCTGAAAGCAGAAGAATCATATTTCAGCACAAAAAAAAAAAAAAAAAAAAAAAAAAGAGAGAGAGAAAGACAGCTAGAGGCTTGGATGTGGGAAGAAACCTTCTGAGACTGAGGTGAGAGGCATTCTTCAGGTATAGCAATGCTAAGAAGCCATTTTTTCTTTCAAAATAAATTCGGACATTTTTCTTTCCTTTCTATTCTTCCTGCTGCATATCTGTGACTTTATCTTTCTCTGTCTCCTCCTTTATGATGCATTTAATCCTCCCAAGGGTAGTGTTTTATGCAGGGAGATGCTTAATAGTTGCATGCACTGATAGTTCTTGTACTCCAGCGAGTTGGGAGATGTCCTGTAAAGGCATTCATGTTTCCTAAAATTGTGATTTAATTTCATTATTGCTTGAGTTAAGATGTTTGAAGAAGTCTTTTGTAAGATCCTTTTGAAGCATTACTTTTTAACAGAGGTACATCGTTACTGTGGGAGTGGTGCTCTCTTTCAGCTGTGTGGCTCCTACCTTTCAGCACACTCCAAGCTGCCAAGCACTGACAGCATGTTTCTGGCATGCCAACCCTAAAACCATTGTAGATGGCTTCTTTTAGCAGCAGTCATCTGCTGCCAAATTACTTTGCCAGTGCTCTTCTGATTTCTAAGCAGCTTGAAATCCAGAACAGGCATGCTCAGGAGGTTTGGCAGAGGGCAAGTCGGGCTTGCCAGTTCACAGACAGCAATAACTCAGCACATGCAACACACAGTGCTCTTCCTCTCTCGCCTCCAGCCACAGGCGTTTCATCTTCACAGTTTGTCCATCCCTTCCATTACTGCCAGTAGCCAGAGCCTAATATTGCACTTTGGGTCTCTGAGTGTACCTTTGCCCATTGCCGAGCCTGAGCCCCAGGACTTCACCCTCTGAGCTCCCAGCTGTCCCCACGCCAGGCTGCCCCAGCAGTCTCATTCCTTTCAAAGATGCCAGTTGTAATGATTCCTTCATGTTCTTCTGTCCTCATCTCTCTTTATGATTCCAGAGAATTTCCTTCTTATGGAAAAATATCCTGACTTTGTATATTGTGGATTTTCTGAAGAATTCATAAGTTCCAGAACACCTACTCATCTGCAGGACTCTTATAGTTTCTATTTCTACACCAGAAGGAAAGTGAGACTCCAGGAAGCAAACAACCTTATTTTGTTGAATTGAAGCCTCTTTTTGGGTTTTCTGGTAAGTCTGGGTTTGTGCAATGTTGAACTGCGAGTTTATATTGTTTATCCTGGCATAATCTAGCCCAGCGTGTTCACTTCTTTCCCTGGAAATCCTTCCAGAAGCATACTCAGTAGCAACAGCCAAATGCTGCCCCCTTGTCTCGGGCCCACGGGTATCACTGGTCAGCACACAGCATTTGCCCTGCAACATTATCTTCTGCTCTTCTCCACAAACAAGGACTGAGCAGCATGAAGAAGATGACAATAGATGGACACGGCATGTGTCCTGCCCCTTGTAGGCAGTAGGACAAGGTGCCAAAGTGAGGCTGTAGTCTAGCACCAGTGAATGGCTTTAAAGAAAAGCAAATGTCCTCTCATTCAAAATTTAGTTTGAAGAAAGTGTGTTGCACACTTGGCTACTCCTGTTCTATTTGAACAAATTGCAGAAACTCACTACCAACCAAAGAAGTTTCATGTGGGACTTTAGAAAACATGTTCACTCTTAATTCTTATTTTCAAGTATTTTAAGTATCTATTTTCATTTGCAAATATGAAGGGAAAGAGTAGCAAGAATACAATCTTTTTTCATGTAAACATACAGCATTTTTATTGTGGAGAAAATTAAACACTTCACATTGTCCTGGTACACACATGTACAAGCATTGCATATATCTTTTTTTCAACTTATACTGTCTTGCATAACCAGTTTCTAGTATCTGTTTTAACAAACCTATGCTTCAGAGTGCCACAGTGACATATCTTTCTACAATTAGTGCTTGTTTGTATCTTTCAAGTGGTATTTAATGAGTTTATTTCCTTTTCATCTAAGCATTTAAAATAACTGGCTGGGTCATTTTAATTTACAAATCGCAGACAAGGTTTGAATCATTTCCTCTAATTGTTTTCTTTTATCATGTGTTTCTTGAGATACAATTTAAGATAGCCAGAACAATGACATTCTCATGTAGTTTTCCGTATATTCAACACCTTCCTGGATAGACAAATCTGTGTTCAGCCTCGTCCCTCCAGTAGATGTCATCGTGACAATGGAAAATATTGCTGGGGATGCTCATGATGAGATGTCCTGTGCCAAGGGAGGAGAAAAGCTTTGCTTCAGTAGACTTTGTTTCTATCGAGATGATAGTTCTCTGAGTGGTTAGCATTTAGAGCGAGCACTTCACTTTTATAATGCTTCCAAAAGCGTGGTGACTAGCAAAACACGGTCATCAGTCAGGTCACAGGGCTGTGGTTTATGGCAGTGGTGTTATACACTCAGAAGGTCACAAATACAGATATATATGTGCAGACATGCACACGCAATACTCAGTCAACTGCTTGGGTTTTTTATTCCAGCTATATGGCTTCGTTCATTTGGCATCCCTTGCTCAAAGCCATCATATGCTTTCTCTTATATATATATATATATATATATTCTTTCCCCCTACATCCTCCTTAAAAGTAATTGCTCCAAAGGAAAACTCAAATCCTCCTACTTCATTTCTACCACGAATGAATCTCTGCACCTGTCAGCCCCTGACCTGCTGGGCGCCCTGTCCATTTTAAGATTCACAGCTTCTTGAGTGAGTGATGTGTCTTACTATGGTTATTTAGCAGTGAGTAAATCCACAGCCCTACAATATAACTGGTCATAATTTTAATCTGTCAAACATAGAGCAAGTCTCCAGAAAAGGCAAGAGACAGGTCAGTCACTGGCAGTGACATGCACAAGGGCTGCAAAGCTGGAACACACACAAAGAGAAAAGAATTAGAAAAATGTGTTGAAAATGCGTTTAGCTATTATCAAATGTTGGTCTGATTTTCTCAGGCAATAGCATCTAAGATCATGAAGTCTTGGCATAGGAAAATGGCACCTTTTCCCCCCTTGGAAGTCCCAGCAGTTTGATTGCATATGTGATACGTATTTAATATGTGTGGTCCCTTTTTAAAGTTAGACAATGCTACGCTCATGTTCTGTGTGACAGAGTGATATTATGGTAAGATGCCTTCAGATAAAACGGAGCACAAGCTGAGCCACGTGAAGCAAGAAGGCTGCTGGGCTGAAATGCAACTTTCTAAAAATCAACAGGGTGCAGCAATATCAAACACCAAGCCCACAATTTGAATGTTCTCTCTTCTCTAGATAATAGCCCTATAAATAATAAGTTTTTCTACTTTAAAATGTCAGGCTTTGAGGAAGTACATAGCAAGAAACCAGGGCATTAATGGGCCGATTAACTTAAGAGTTTGCTTCCCCACCTCTGAGATCAGCATTGTTAGTTCTGGGAAAAATGACCAAATTATTAAACCAAATCTGTGACCTCCTACACTAAGAGGAAAGCAAGCCTCACTGGCAAGATCTTTTTATTGTTCACATTCTTAAAAAAATAAAAAGTTGCGGAAATTTTCTCCTTGACTAAGTAGAAAGGCTCTCTGCTGCGAGGAAAATGTTTAGTCAAAATAAACAGCTGATGCTCTTGTCCAAGCAAGAACAGAAACCTGGTCTGACTGTCTGAGTAAGTGAAACCATCTCTTAAAATAGCAGAAAAACCCCATAAGCATCTATAAAGATAAATGGAGAGGGAGGAATGCGGAGACTTGTTTAAGTTTGGGCGCTGTCAAAGTAGTATGGAGCTGGCAAAGAAAGGGGGTCCTAGTCCTCAGGAAACTTTGTATATTTTATTACCAGAATTAATATAAAAGAAAACAGTAAAAAAAAAAAAACTCTAAACAAACACAGTAACATTGTAAGGACTGCGATGGTGTAGGTATTAACTATAAAAGCAGAAGTCAGAAAAGGTAGCAGAAGTCATTACCTCATGGCTAGTTTGCATTTTTGCTTCAAGCGTGGGGCTTCTTTGTTACACTTATACTCCTATTTAAGAATACATACATTCCCATTATCAGTGATCCCATTCTAAAAGCATTCCGTATTACTGTAATTTAGCACTTGAAGTTTCACTTAAGTCTTAAAATATTCAGTCTGTAACTTGTTACTTTAGGAGGAGAGGATAAGTGCTGCTGATAAAAGCCCAAAAGATCACAAAGAGCTCTCACTCAGTTCTCTGCATCTGCCTTAAAGCTGGATCAAATATATCTGAACCGTTTGTAAAAGCTGATGGTAATTCCACATTTTCTTCCCACAATCTGCTCCAGGTGCAGAACTGTCTGCACAGCTAGGGCAGGACTTCCCCGCAGCTACCTTCTGCCTCCCTTGCTGCAGCTTAGCCCTGTGATATGTTACCCTATCTACTCTATAACAAATATTACCTAATAGTACCACACCACCCTCCTCATCAGCACTGTGAGGAGGAAGCAGTAAGCTCAGCCCTCATGCGAACTGAGCATCACCACAGCAGCTCTGCCCCAGCCTGGTCCTGGGGACAGGCATTAGGTGGGACACAACTGAGTTCACTCCCTGGGAGCGGCATAGGGCCTATGACTCACATCTGACCATCAGCATCTCCTGAGAAGAGCACACAGCTGACAGCCCTCAGGAACCCAGCTGTTCATCTTCCTATAGGCAGGCAGCAAGGCAATGCATATGCACATTCCCTGTACTGTCAACGTGCTCAGGCATGCATGGGTTGGGAGGGAAATTTTCTGTAAAAATAACAATTAGCAAATATCTGAACAACCACAAAAGTGCAGGAATCCTCAAATTGCCTTGCATCATTTTTTCTCCTGCTCTTTCTCCCTTTCCTTTCACAGCACCTCCACCAGCCCTTCCTGCTCCTCATTTATGCAGCGAGAAGGAGCCCCACGCAGGCACCACAAACAGTTGTGGTTGGGAAGAGGAAATCCAGCTCAGCTGTGATAATTAGAATAGCTTTGATACTTTAATTGAGCTGCTAATACCAGTGCAGGGATGTTGCATAAAAGCCTGGTGGCTGTCAGCCTCTTCTTTAGTCCTGCTTACAGAGAGGGCTGTGGGGTGTGTGTTCTGGGATGGGTGTCTACACCTTCCTTCCAGTTTTCCCTCTGTTTACAAGTAGAGCCCCCTCTGACTCCATCACAGTGTTGTGCAGTTGCTTGTGTGTCCTCTGAGAGCGAGCAACTCTGTGCATTTCTTCTCTTCCTTTTTCTTATCTCAAGAGCTGGTTTCTACAACTCTGGCCTGCACGGGCCCTGCTATAAGGTCTGTGCCAGTCCCCTCAAGCAGTTAATCTTAGTAGTGAATGTAGTTACAAACCTGCCTATGCACTTCTAGCTTCTGCCTGGTGCAGTGTGTTCTCAGGGAAGCGTGAGGAAGAAGTAATGGGCTTCTTTTCTTCAGTAAGAATAGTTCATTTGTTATTTATGTTTGCTAGAGTTTGGTTCCTGTATTTTTGTTGAACTTTGTCTTGCTGCTGTGGTGATCTTTTTCTGTTACTGAATCCTCATAGTGGTTTCTTAAAGTCAGAGGACATCACAAATTATTTTATAATGTCATAAACATTATTCTTATGTGCAAAATAATGATATGGAACGTGTTTAGAGACCTGGCCTTCAAAAGCCGATCGAACTTAATTTTAAATTTCATTTATGTGACTTTAAACTCCTTGGAACCTCTCTGAATAATGTTCTTGTAAGAATATTTATCTGCAATACTAGCAAATTGAGGCACAGTAGTGTAAACTGACTCTAGGAAAGCTAAAAAGTAAACCTGGGGAGAACTCCAGTTTGCCAGCAGGACTCCAGGCCAGTAAAAATCATAAGATAAAGCTGGTCATTACTTAGAACAGGTAAAACTTAATGTACTTTTTAATATAAAGGATTTTTTAAGTTCTGTGCCAATGTATCATTTTCTAAATCTGAGGTTGTACTAAAATCATAGAATCAGAATACCATAAGTTGGAAGGGATGCATAGGATCACTGAGTCCATCTCCTGGCCTGCCACAGGACCACCCAAAAACCAGACCATATGGATGAGAGCACTGAAAATGATTGTATTCAGCCAACTGATCAATGCAACATTTATAGAGGCCTTCTTCTTGAGCATTTTTCATCAAAAGGTTTTGGAGTAGTATGAAAAGTTGGATACTGGGATCTTCAATGTTTGAATCAAACAGATGTTAAAGATTTTTCACTTTCCCGGAAGATCTGGTGAAGAGCTTTCTGTCACAGAAATTTTCTGTCAAAACATGGATTTCATAAAACTAAAATTCTTGTAGGAGCATCGCAGTTTCATTTATGTTTTCAAGAAAAAGCTATCAAAATATTTTATTTGTGGTTAAAGCTAGAATATTAAGAAGAAAACTGTAAGTCAAAGCTGAACGTTTGACACTGTCAAAATAATCTGTCAGTTGGTTGTTTCCCAAAGCAAAAACTGCAGAATTTGTGTTCTGCGGAAAGTGGTGTTGATTTTTCATTTCCTTTTGAAAAGGAATTTCAGAATATCTGGTTTTTCTTCCTAGGCCAACATTATTACTATTATATGTATTTTTTCAGGCTTTTAACGTGTCTTGGTTACTGGAACTGTTTTCAAGGAGGATGTCACACCAGGAGCCTCCAGAGTGCTGTGCATTTGCTACCAAGCTCTTACAGCTCTACTGATTTGAAGGATGGCTTGGTGCTTGCTCGTGGTCCCGGTTAGAGGCTCTTTAGGAGAGCAGAGCAAGTTCTGGATGTAGCTGACAATGTTAGCTGATTTTCTAATCAAGACTAAGATGCTCTTCATACTGAAGTGAGCGTTGTTCTGCCCTGACGGAAATTGGATTGCTCTGCAAAGGTGCTACCAGCGTGCAGCCACAGCAAGGCTGGGACAGAGGGCTGATCAAATGCTGCTCCTGGAGTTCGGTTGGTCGCTCTCCCTGAACAGTGCCCTTCTCGATGTCTTACAGCTACGGATTTGGTATCAGCTCAGATGACTGGAAATATCTGCTGTTTTTTCCCAACGTCCAGATGTGCTGTTTTTTTTAAATGTTGAATTGTGCTTTAAAAACATGGTCATATGACAGAGATTACAGTTGTTAAGTATTCACTTATCAAGGATTTCTATTTTTGAAGAAGCAAACAACTCCATTATAGCTTGCAATCTAAATATAAGAGCTTATAAGCTAAATATAAGAGCTTATAATGAAAAGCACATACCAAAAAGTTGAGACAGGCTGAACCTTTAGATTCCAAACTATTTTCCCGAGCAATGAGAAAATTTTATGAAATCTAAAGGAAACTACTTCCTGGAAAAACTCTGTCTAAAACAACGCTGAGCTGCCCTGACTGCTGGGGTAGTGGAACAAACGTTTGGAGGCTTTGTAGCCCCCCCCCATTAGAGGAAAATTTGAAATAGATTTTTAATGAGGTGGGAAAAGCTGCCACTAGCATAAGGCTAGAAGGGTGTAGATGGCACGTGCCTCTGTGCACAGAATTATCAAGCGTTACTGAGGAGAAGATGTACTGCAGTTCGGAGCATTTAGAGTATTTAAGGCTTAAGTCACAAGGATGCCTGAAGCACTACAGTGATTTAAGTAGAAGTATTAAAATCTGTTGAATGAATACCAGCTGAACTGTCTTCTTTCGATAACGCGACTTGAAGTTGCAGAACTGTCAGTGTATCTCATATGCTGCTTGTGAATTGCTTGCCTTTTATTTGTGTGTGATTCATTACTTTTACTAATTATTAGAGCTGTAACGCGTCAGTATCATTAATAACTAATCACAGCGTGACCTCACCACATCTCCTGCAACTAACAGGGTCACTCGGCATGTCATCTGTGTCACAACCCCCATCAGCACTGCAATGTAATGTTCCCAGCAGTACCCATTCTCCCTCCTGATGCTGTGCACATGCCAGGTCTGAGAATATAGGCTAATAAATTGGGTTTTAAACTCCTTTTCGATTGCTGCATCGCACGCTGCTCCCAGATCTGCAGGACTGAGCATGAAACCAGGTCTGGAAACAGAATCGTGTTTTTAAAACAGGCTTTTCTTTTTTTTCCACTTGGTTATCTTCATGTTGAATTGAATCAGTTTGGCTGTTCAGGTAATTGTTTGGTCACAGAAACCATGAGGGTCTTACGAATAGGTGGAAGTGTTCTGGCGGGATTTGCCTACATCTGCACTGTTGGTGGCAGAAGGTTGTGGAAAAGCAAAGAAACTCTGTTACTTAATGACAAATAGAAGGGAAAAAGAGCATTAAGCACTCTGGCTCTGATTCAGATGTTCTTTCTAAGATTAAAAAAAACCCCACACTTAACATTCTATTTAGTTGTTCCTGAGATTGTCATTTAATTGTCTCTTCATCGTGCTGTAGTACAATACCAAAGCTCCCTCACACCTTTGTTGGAATGAATACCATCTCTCTTTTCAGACCTTTCTACCCAGTGTTGTAGAAACTGATGCCAGAATGAATTTAGACCATAAAAACAGTAGGAGTAATACAAAGAGAAATGAGTTAAGAAAGGCATTTATGTTCTGAAAGCAATCTTCTTGTCTTCGTATTATAATAGATCCTTGCAAATAACCCATACATTTCATTGTCAGTGAATTAAAATGATACACAAGGCACACAAAGGATACCCTGCAGCACTGAGTGCTGTGCGGGCTGTCAGCATGCGGCATTTGACACTGACCAGCCACCACAGTCTCACCACACAGCAATTAGATTACTGATTAATTTAATCTTTATTAATTCTGAGGCTTATCACAAGCATGTGCTTCTGAGGATTAAAACTTAATCCTCAAAGCGTGCCTGCAAAGAAACTCTATAACATGCAAAAACAAATATATATATATAAACTGTGCAATAATTAAAACAAAAAAGTAGCTAATTCTACCACATTCAGCTTTATTTCAAGTTAATTCTTCAGAGTGGTCCGAGGTGTAAGTCAATAAAAAGCGGCCAAAAATGGAGAAAAAGGAGAAGTGTTCATCACCGAGGAAGGCCGTGGGGTGGCGAGGGACGAGGATGCCACAGCCCCGAGGGCGCTGAGGGCAGCACGTGCCCCATGGACACGGGACACGCCCCGCGGCAGCGGAGCGGCGCTCAGCACGACGTGCTCCCGCCGGGGCCGCCCGCGGCTCCGCGGCCGGTGCCGGCACTGAGCAGCCGGACCCCCAAGCTCGGGGTTTTGGCATCCCGGCGGCGTTCTTCCCCCGAATGCCGCTTGCCTCGTGGGGTGGGCGGTTGCCCGCCGCCTGAGTCACCCCAGTTTAGCACCGCAGGGAACGCCGGCTCAGCCGCACACCGCCCCTCGCCTGCGAGAGGCCGCGGCACCGCCCGCCCCCCCGGGCGCCCTCACAGCCCCGCGGGCCGCCCGCCCCGCCCCGCCCTCCTCGCGGGGCGGCACCACCCATTGGGAGAGAGGAGGGCGCGGGCGCCCGTCCGCTCCGCTCTGCCGTCCCATTGGCTGGCGTCACCGCGCTCCGCCCGCCCATTGGCTGCCGTCGCCGCCAGGCAGCGGCCGCTCGGGCGGTGCCTGCTCGCCGCCGCCCGCCCTCAGTGCCGTCGCTCCCCGCGGGCGAGGGAGTCCGTAAGCGGCGGCGGAGGCGCCGCGGGGCGGGCGGGCTGAGCGTAAGTAGCCGCCCGCTGCCGCCGGGCCAACTTTTGAACGCCGCGCGGGGCGCCGGCAGCCCCCGGCGCCTCCGGCGCCTCGCGGGACGGTGGCGGCCGTTGGGCAACTAACAGCGGCTGAGGCTGAGGGGAGCCCGGCGGTCCCGCGCGCCTCCTCTTCTTCCTTCTCCTCCTCGTCCGCCGCGGGCCGCCCGGGGCTGCCGTTAGCGGCCGGGCGGGGAGGGGCGGCGGGAGCGGAGGGCAGCGGCGCTCGGGGTCGTGCTGCGCTGTGGCGGGGCGGGGCGGAGGGGCTCCGCCGGGTTGGCCGCGGGCACCGGGGGGGCTCGGCCCGCTCGGAGGAGGCGGCGGGCGGGGAGACAAAGGGGCTGCCCCGCGCGGGGCACGGCGGCGGGCTGTGCTGCTGCCGGGGGGACGGCGGCTCCGCGCCCTGCCGACGCGTCGCTTCTCACGCGTCTCTTCTGTGTTGCTGTCGTTATTCTCTCTTCCGCGGCGTTGACTTCAGCGAACGCGGACGGGGATGTAAGAGGCGGCGGCAACGGTTCCCATCGCGGAGAGCCTGCGGTTGCGGTCGGTGAGTAGGAAGTGCCGGCTGCCTGCAGGACGCCGCGCTCTTGCGGGCTGCGCCGCTGAACTTCGCGCACGCTGCATCGCGGCCGCTCGCCCGGCGCCGCGTGTTTTAACGGGAGCGCCCCCGGGCTTATCTGAGCCCCGCAATCCTGAAAGGCGTCGCGTCTGCTGCTTTTCCCATTCAATTCTAACTCTGTTCTGGAGAAGCTCCTGAGAAGTTGAATGCTCCCGGGGAAAAGATTGGTACACTTGAGGAGTATGTGGCTTGTCAGTGCTGATCTCTGATGGGTTTTAATGTAAGCTGCTAGCAGATGACTGTAGAAGAATAAAATTGACCTTTCTATTAAGCGATTGCTGCTAAGTAATCATGTCAGCTGCAAATTCAAATCTAGCAATTAGGGTTTCTTTCAAAAGCAGCTAGAATAAATGACCCTGCTGGACCGTTTTATGTAGCAAAGTGTAGAGCAACATAGGTGATGGGCTTTCATTGCGTCTGAAAGACTTTTCTGCAGTCTTTGCCTCCAAGAATGCAGCTAGATGCTATAAAGCATCTTTTCAGAAGCTTGTGCTTTTCACAAAATATCTTTCTCTCTGACGGTGCCCTGCGTTTATTGTCTTTATCACCTTCCAACAAGTTCTTTTCTGTTGCGGAAAGCAAGCAGTGTTGTGAAGCTCGGTCAAGTTACCCATCGATTTTACTTTCATCCGTGCGATACTTTAGGTAATAGTAATGTACTTGAATGTTGAGTTGTATCCGTCTTTGTTCTTGGATGTATTTTTTGACTAAGGTGGTGACGTGAAAATGCTACTTCTGAAGTGCAAAGCTCAGCTTCTCTTCTGTGATGATCTTTGTGATTAACAGGAGGGTGACAATTTTGAGGAACTGCAGTATTGCTTCGGATGATCTATTCATTCTGACAGTTCACTTCCTTACAGTGTTGAGCTGTTTTAAGGTACAGTTTATTCAGAATACTTCTCACAGGGAAGAAGGCTTTCATGAGAAGAATCATGCTGAACTTCTGCCATAGACTGATGAGTGGGAGGGTTTTCTTTCACTCGTGTGAGTCCATAGACATGTTCACAGACATAGCTGGATAGTTAAGTCACTTGAATCCTAATTTGTAAAGACTTGTATTGCAAGCAAACATGTGCATAACATATTGCCCGGCTAGGCCCTGTAAATGCTACGTGTCATCTGTATTTTACTAAACACAATGGGGCTGGTGCTAGGCTGCAAGCCCTCGTGCTGATGCAAACGTTGACTGTATCAAGCCTAACAGTAAGTCATGGAGTCTGTTTCTTAGTGTGTGCTAGTGTGTTATTTTGAACGCCAAAAAAAAACCCACAAATATCTTGAACTTTCCCTATATGTTCATGTCAATAAATGCTTTTTCATTAATGCTTACCTTGTAGTAAGTATTGGGTTCTCTCTAACCTATGACTAATGTGTGCAAAGTGAAAACGACATCGTTCATTCTGGGGATTTACCTTGTTACTATTAGTTTTCAAATGTTGGCTAATTTAATTTCAAAATAAATACACATTTCGTGACCCAACTTGACACTGTTGTTTGTTTCGGTTTGTGTAGCAGATGCATAGTTTGCAGGGTCGGCATCATTTGTAAGAGGAAAGTCACAGTTTCCAGGCTTTCCTTCGACACTAACAGCCTGTGGAGTGCTCTGTATATTTGAGGCTTCCAAATGGAAGTTGAATGCAGCTTAAATGTTGATAATATTAAAATGCAGTAGGTCTTAAACTCTTACAGAGATCACCTGCATGCTCTGCAAACGCACAAAGCCTCTATCAGGAACAGCTTAGACTTTAAATCCGTTAGCTGGGTCACCAGGTTTCATTCCCAAGCCTTCATTTCAGCAAATGCCCTCTCAGCGTGAACTGGCATGCCTTCTATCTAGCAAATGTGAGGTTGGGTACAAAGCTTATACTTAGCTCTGCTGTAGGGTTTGTGCAAGTAGCTTTGTTACCATAGATGGGGATTACACCTGCGTTATGTACAATGGTACGGGTATCAGCCAGTCCATCTTCCAGAAGTAATAGTCATGAAGTTTAAGCAGGAGATCCTGTCATACTGTATAGGAAATGAGAAGCCTGAAGGTGTGACCTTTACTGTGTGTATGCTGTCGCCTTTGAGGCTGGGAGATCTAGAGATCTTATGCTTAAAAAACTAAACCAAAAAACACACACACACACAAACCCAAACTGAAGACTGTGCAAATGTGTATTTGCCTTCTGATGTGTAATAGCTTGATCACAAGAGTGGCTTGTGTGTAACCTCCAAGACATCTTGCGTGGTATTGTGGAAACAGAATGTGCTTAAAGCTTGCATTTTCTATGCGGTACTTTTCAATGTATTGGTTTAGCTGTGATAGGCTGCATATGAAAGTTCTTTTTAGTATACTGTAATCTCAGTTTGGCTGACAGAGTTACAGCTTTTGATTTGCTAATGCTGTTCTGTTTCATTATGGGAGTATTTGAAAAACCTCCAACACTCAAACCCTAAGTAGAGTTATAAGCATGCTATTTTTGTCATTAAATCCATTTTTTTTTTTTCCAAAAAAAAAAAAAAAGGCCCTTTTGGACATTAGCTGACCTCAATCACCAGCAATGAAATGGTGGAGTATTAAATGCACATTTGAGAGCAGAGAACGTGTTAGAATTAAAGCACTGTTGTATCAGCATAAGTTAATTAGGAGCTTAAATTGGGTTAGTGTATTTGAAATGCTTCTTGAGGTAATCTTGGAAGGTAATAACAGAATAGCGTCGGGATGAAGACTGAAATCTGTGTCAGGTCGGTGTGGTTGAAGGAAAAGTAAGTACTCAAGTATGAAAAAATGATTTTATTGCATGACAGTGCTGCAGGGCCCTGTTTGTTGAAAGCTTCTAGGGTGCTCAAGCTCTGCATGCTAAGAAAATGTGTTCTTAGCTCCTGCCCTGACCACAGTCTCCCCTGTATTTGTAACATACAACGTTAAGTGTGTTATGTAAGTGTTACGTTAAGTGTGCTCACATGCTTTTAAGATGAAGAGTTTCTGTGTGCTCTCAGGTTTATCTTTAGAAGTAACTGACACTTAAAATAGGTGACGTTATTTGAAAACATTGCTGAAATTCAAGAAAAAGTTTTCCTTGAGGCTGAGGGTTTTGCTTCTGCATCAGTTCTTGCTGTACGTGGTCCGAGATCCACCAAAATTAGCATTGGAACTTTGCTAGCAGGAATACTCAAATACTTCTGGTTTAGATTTTAAAAAAAAAAGCATCCGAAAGAGCCCACAGCGATACCAGCTCTTAACTTGTTGAGCATATAAGATAACGTGAGATATGTGGTATTTCCTTGTACATCTGGCAAAACTTTTGTGAAGCCCTTTTCCTAATTAGGCCTAAGTTCAAGAGCAGCTGAATAAAAATAGAATGTTGGCTTAGGCTGGTGAGGCGACTTATCGCAGTGATTTCTTTAGATGCATCCCCACGTGAACTTGCGTGCTTTGGTAACAACTGGGGAGCTGTGAATGAAAGTAACGTGACCGACGGCCCGGGTGAGTGCTGAAATAGTCTGAATGCAGCCCGTTCTCCTTGCACTGGCAGGAACAGGAGAGCGGTGCTGCACTTGATTCAGTGTGATGAAGGACTCTGTTTGTAAGGCCTCAGTGTGATTTCTAAATGGTGCGCAAATGTAATGTGTGCTCGATAAACAGTTGTTACCAGGAGTGTTATTTATGAGAATTGGAATCAATAAAGCGTGTGGAATTTAGACACGTACTCAGTAATCATCGCTCTTGTCTACGGAGGATGCCGTGAAAAATGAGATGATGCACGAAAACATTTCTTACCCTATTTTAAATGATCAGCGTTGCGGAAGAAATGGTTGTATATCACCTGATTGTTGAGAGGGAGATTGGAAACAGGTTATCTCTCCGAACCAGATGTACGTTTGCGTTCTTCTGTCTCTAACTCTGGGTGATAAGAAACGCTGTGCGGCAAACAAAGCATAACAAAGGCATGTAGGTAAAAGCAATACTGGCTGAGCAGTAAAAACACACCCGTGGCTGATGCACAGGTCACTGAGTATCTGCTTTCCATCGGGATTGGAATATTGGAATAAGCGCTCTTATTCTAAATTTAGTGACAGAAGCTTTGTGTATTTCGAGTTCTTTCGATAGCTGTTGAAGGCAGCTCTCTTAAGTAAGAGATAAGATATCCTTTGCTTTTTGTTACTTTTTTTCTATTTGGAAGCAAACCTTTAATTAAAAGTAGCAGAGCGTGCTCTGAAGCTGCACTGGATACTAATTAACTCACTCAAGGTGCTTCAAGCCATGCTGTCTCCTAAGGTTTCCTGCTGTTCGCACTGGATAAATATTTCTGCTTCAGCAAGGTGTTCACTTCAGCCTGCTGAATGGTGCAAAACTGAATACATAACTGAAGCTAGTAGTGTGGGATAATAGGTCTTCATGTACACCTGGTTAATGGGCAGGGCTGTACTGTATCACTGTGGTTTGTTTTCAAGTACTTGAGTCCTGTTCTCATACCTAAATGCAACTGTTTTGTAATTCGAATTCTTTTTAATCCTGATGTATTTCCTGTATTGAAGGAAATGACTTGAATATGAGAAAGCTTTAAGTTGACCTAATAAATATTGAAAATCTCTAATAGTTTTTATTGCCACATGTCCTCTCGTATTAGGATACTTGCGTATTTTCAAACAGTCTCTTCTTTAAGACGTGCTGGATATGCTATATTAACATTATCTCTTTGTGTCTTTATCGGATGTTCAGGTACAGAGTTGGAAACTTTATTCCATGGTAATATTTTTTCCCCTGTTCTTACTGGCTGAAGGAATTTATGCAGTACTCTTGCAGAGGTTAAACTGGTTGTAAAGTCAGACTGCAACTTCATGTATTTTGTGTTAGAAGGGACTTCCATAGCTCTTGGTGCTTAGTACTAAAGCAACAATTTAATGTTCCTTACGGTAACTTCACACTGGATTTTGGCAGTGACATTCTGCCTGTTGTACACTTTGTGGTTAGTAGCGCATCTGGCTGAGCCAGTTACTGTCTAATTGGTTAAGGTAATACTTTTCTTATTGCCTCTCTTTAGGTTGTGCCAAAATATTTAGCTGTTTCATGCTGTGCTTTTAGGCTACAGTCTTTCCGCTTACATCTCTCACGCTCCCGGTTATATTGACTCTATATATCAGACTGAGAAAGAGTAAGAGGCTCCTGCCTTTTTTTTTTTCTGCTTTGAACTGTATTCCCGTTGCAGCAGCCAGAGGAGCATGTGATAGCTTTTTGAAAGTAATTCTGTACATCTGCTCACACAGTGTTGTGAGTGTTGGTATGGTATTTACCAATTTCTCTCTTGCTGAAGGAAATGTGTTTTGCATTTAATGGTGAAGCTTGTAGGAGAAATAAAAAATCAAGCTGTCTCTCTCTCCTCCTCATTATCTCAGCGGCATTTTGCATAATTCCTGTAAATGGCAGGTATTTTCACCACACTGTTGTGGTGCTGTCGTGAAGCACTACATTTCAGACAATCACTTTTGTCACCTCACGTAGTGAAACACAATCAAAGGAAACATCTGTTTTGCAGAGTAATTAAAGATGCAGCTTGAAGTATCTGGATTCTGTTTTCAGCTAGTATTGGTTGAACTCGGTCAAGGTACTTTATGGACTTGATTTCAAACTATGTTGCTTTTTCAGTTGTTTGTGCAACTGTAGCAGAACTACTTGTGCAGCACTTGGTAATCTACTCAGCCAATCTCTAACGTGATGAAATCTCTGCCAACTTTAATTTCTTTGCTGCCTTTTTTTTTTTTTTTTTTGGTGTATGCATTTTTTAACGTGACCCTTTTTTGTCTTGCATCAAAACGATGAGTCTCCAAAGCGTATGCGTTAGCAGTGATTACCAGAAGGTCTTACTAGGCTGTTATGGTTCTTTTGGGTGGTGGTCTCTTATGCCAAACTGTTGGTACTGGCAAGCTGTAGATGCATTGGGAAAACTCGATAAGGATTTTTCTGCAGAAGCTTAGCCTAACTAGAGAAGATCTCTAAACTGTGCAGCTCCATATACATACACATTTATTCCTTAAGGAATTCATTGACATCTGATTCATTTCCGTTTCAGTGTATTTAAAAATGTCCTAGATGCTTTGTCCTATTCTGGTAAAGCAGTGAATGATAGTTCAGATATGTTCCCATGAAATGGTGTCAAGAGCTAAATCACTTAACCATTTATAACTACTTTTCAGTGTGGTGAAATAAAAGTCCCATGTAAATTTGGTAACTTTATAGGGTGTGAGTATGCTTGACATGAGAGGGAGGAGAAGCCCTTAGATAAAGTCCCTGCTTGCACAGTAACCAGAGGACTTGAAAAATGTGACTAGGAAGTTAACCGGATGATGAAACCAACAGGAACCAGATGATACCACATTTACCCTTTAAGAGGTTCCTCAAATGTTGCTGCTCATTTTAGATGATGGGAGTACAGTCCTTTCGCATTGTGCAATTATACCTCTCTCCTTCTCCTTGAAAACAATGTCATACTGTTTGAAAAGTGGCCAGTCACTGATTTATTTCCATCTTATTTTGTTATCTATCATTTCCTCTCATGTGATAGCCTGCTTTGCTCTTGCTTCATTGCAACTCCTCTTTGCAATGGGTTTGACAGTGTTCAGGAACATAAGGTTTTGCTTCCTAGGGCTATTAAGCTGTCCTGATGTTTGGCTCTGGTTCATTTGAGTCCACTGTGTCCCAAATCTGTGTGCAGTCAATGACCAATTTCCATGTATTGTCATAATCACATCTGCGGTTCAAATGGTTTTTCATTTGCCTCTTGGAACTTGATTTAGTGCATTCTGTTTACAAGTTGAAGTCCGTAGACTCGAGATTATTATAGAAACAAATTTTGACTGCTTTGTTTTCAGACTGCAGACGTGTTTGTTAGACTAAGTCCTGAAGTCTGTGCTCCAGACTGGGGCTCTGAATTTGTAACCAAACATTAAAATACCGATCACTTATTCCAGAAATACCAGGTACATAAGGCTCAAAGAATGTGCTTAGAAAACCAGAGCTCTCTTGAGCAGAAGACATCTGAAATGTAATGAGCACTGAAATAAAGGAATCAGGGAAAGAAAAATTGAATGTGTGTTCTGTTATTTTTTTCTTAATCTCAAACTATTTTCTGCTACCTGCATGGTATCAATATAAATTCTCTAGAAACTTTTCATTTTTATGTCATTGGAACCATGGCAGAACTCTTGGTGATGCAATTTACCCTGGAAATCTGTCCAGTTGTTCAAGAATCTAGAAGAATTCCTAACCTATATAACAAATAATACCTTTTTTTCTGTTCTGTAAAAAGTACAGTTTGGGGATTTTTTTTTCTGGAAATCACAATAGAAAGCAAGAAATACAGGATAGTAAATGGTCAGAGACCTCAGGTTGCTCATATGCTGTGGTATAATGTTGAACTTCGGTGTGGTAATAGATTTTTTCATGTGTTAAATGTATCAAGTTCTGAGTAAGGCTGAAGTGTGGGTCCTCCTGTTACATTTAAAAAACACCAGTTAAAGAAAGAAGTTATGCTTTTCTGATGTTCATAAAGTATGTAAAATAGACAGAGTTATTTTTGGGTGCCGGGAAATATTGTTCAAATGAATATGTCCAGTCTTGAGAGTATAGCGGGGAAGAGAAGAGGAGGAAGAATGAGAGAACTGCTGTGGGGGGAATGAAGGGTACTTTTCCTGAAGCTATTTAACATAGCGGTTTGTACATTTATTGATGGATCATCTGAGTACTGTAACTTAACAGGGAGTACTGTAACTTAACATCAACCACTTCAAGCAAACAAAATCCTAAGGTTATTTTTAGTGTTGATGTACCTCTCTTTTGGAAAATGCAACTTCCTGTAGTTTGTTTATGGCCTCTGTTGGTTTGTAAGTAGGCATCTCTGCCTTTCAAATTAGGCAAGAAGTATCTACCTAGACTGGAGTTGGAAATGGGCAGAATCTCCTGAAATCGTGCTCTGAAAAAGGAGAGTTTTGGCCAAGTGTTGCATTCTTAAGGTTGCTACTGCAAAGTGGAAGTTGAAAAGCTTGCTCTGACTCCTGCCCTGTGTGAGCTGAGTCCTTCTGCTGGTAAGAGCCACTGCTTAACTCTTTGCTAGATACACTCTTCTGCTTTCTCTAGCTTTCTTCTATCATAACTATGCTGTTATGCTAGAAAGTGTTGGAATTGTGCCTTTAACAGCTGATGCTGAGCACAGCCTCTGCTCAGTACTCTACGTGCTTTTTAGGTCATACTCAAGCTGTTGTGCAGCGTCTGCTTAGGCACTCATTACATCGACAGTCTTTTCGTGACTGCTGAATTATCTGACACCTTTCTTTTTGATCTCTTTCAAAGAAACTAATTGGAAGTGACATGCAATTTTCACAGGAAGGAAAACTTGTTTTTAAAATTAGCAACAAACAGACTTTACTAACTGCTAGATGAAATGAGCAACTATTAGTAAAGGCAAACTACAATAGCACTGAAGTTTGATGATGCAAAGAAGGTAACTAGAGGTCATGGCATTGCCAGCAAAATAATGATTAGTGCTCTTGTTAAGGCTATTGGTTGGTGGTTCCAGGCTTGCACGTGGCACTGAAACAACGGCTGCAATGTGATTATTCTCTCTGCATAGTTTATTTTATTTCACCAGGTTAAATATGTTTTTGGGACTTCAGGTATACTTCGGACTTTATCATGATGTAGCACTCTTTGGGCTTAGGGGAAAGAGGTCCTGTGAGAACAGCAGCTTTACTTTGTTTTGAGTTGAGTGGAGAATTCTTCTTGTAGCACTGTATTCCCATACAGATGTGGTGAGAGCCCTGGGTGGTATACTGTGATATTACTTACTCTTGACATAAGACACAGCAGTGCTGATACATAAGAAAAGCAGATAATTTTTTCTGAAGCTTTTCAGTTCTTTCATACAGTGAAGATAATACCTTTATTTTAATATTGTGAAATCTTCTGGCTAGAGCAAAACCTGGTAGACCTGTGTGGATTAGGTGACTTCAGTGGTATTAGCACGCCATTCCCTTTCACGTAATTCCCTTTGTCATTTCAGATGTTTGGTTGAGCTTTTGGCTGTACTCCCTTTAACACTCCCTTAATTTAAACTCTCTTTCCTTATGATCCATGTAGTTATTACTTTGATTTTTCTTTGTACGTGTAAAGCTGTTAACTCTATTAGGCCAGAATAACTACAGGCATAGTTTAAGACAAGGTTTTTCAACCAGTCTTTTTATTTTGTCTGAGGCTAGGCTGTTTGTATCTACTTTTTTTTTTTTTAAAGATTGGAAAAACAGTGTTAGCATGGAACGGAGCAGAACAAAAGAGGAAGTAAGTATATTTCAGTTGCTAAAAACAGCTGTTTTGAAAGTGATAGCTCTTGCTTTATTTTACTATAATGCATGGAGCTATTGGTTTATTACAGTTCATAGAAAAACTTGTACTTGAAGATATACTGCAAATGGAATAGGTTGAAACAGAGTAGGGCTTCTACAAGCTGGAGAATGGCATGTAACTAGGGTAAATTGGCTTACTGCAGCTGCTTTGGGCTGACACTGTGGTTACCAGTACAATGGTTTTGCTTAAGGTGTGCTTTTGTGCAGAAATCAGCAAAGAAGAAATGGCAAAGTTGAATAAAATAAATCAAGCTATAGAAGTTATTTAATTTTACTCCGGTTTGGTACTGTACTATTAGGGTTGCTTTTGTGCAGCTTTAACATTGTAAATCTGACTTGCTGTGGCTTGTGTAAATTCAAGGGACTATATCTGTATTACATCTTACTTCTGTATCGTGGCAATTTATTTAGCCGGAATGAGTCATTTGGTTGTGTTTGAAGAGTTATCTTCTGCCTGGTAAACGGCAAGTACAAAGCTGGTTGTGTACAAAGGTGGTTTGTAATTGTTGCTCGCTAACCTGAAATTGAGCAAGTGTAACCGCCAGGAGTCAAAGATCAGAATAAAAATCATCTACAGCACATGCTGAAGGGACCCTACCACTGCTCAAGACTACGGAAACCTTTCTCCAGATCTGGTTCGGGTCACATATGGCCAGCATTAGAAATGGCATTGTGACCTCAACTGTTGCTTCCCTCCCAGTTTACAGAATGTGAGGGTTGTGGAAGGGTAAGTTACAGTTTGATACACCCAGTGCTTGTGTGTAGGTTTTTGGGCAGCATAGTGTCAGCCTTCTGTGGTGCTGTATCCTTAACACAAGAAACAACTGCATTTGAGGCAGCTTTCTGTTGTTTCTGTGCAGTCTAGTGAATACTTTCTTGCTTCAGTGTAATTATTTTTTTTCATTATCTATGAGTGTCAAACATGATCGCATTTCAACAGTGAACCATTCAAGACGCATATGGAAATCTTTTTGAAGTCTGTCATGGACAAGACTGCTGACTTTTCAAGGCTGTTGTTCTATGGTCTAATCTAAAATGTTAGCTGCAAATAAGGTGTTTGCTTCTAGTGCACACGGACTGGGCGCAGGAGGAGAAAAAAGGACACAAAACTGGGAAACAGTTCATGAAATTTGAATTGATTGCATTTTCAGTTCCTAAGGTTCTGTAACCTTTTTTTTTTTTAAAAAAAAAAAAGAGAGAAAAAAATCCAAAAAACAAGCAACCACCAACAGAAAACAAACACACTGGAAACAAGTTGAATGTTGGTATGGGTTCTCTATATCTTCATGACTGCAGTATTGCCCATACTGAGTCAAACTAGAATTTCAAAAACTTGTTTGTCTAACAGTGCGTGTTAATAGGCTCCTAGACAGGAAAGCCAGGCATGCAGTGATAAGGAAAGCTGGAGGAGTATTCAGCTTCTTGGGCATTAGTTTCTGACATGGACTTTCTGAACTAGAGAACATGTTCTTGCATTTAGTGGCTGCTGATGGTTTCTTCTTCCCTGGATGCATCAAGGCTTTTTCTGTGCACTTATGTAAATTTAATGTACTCTGACTTGGGGATCAATACATGCTTCCTTTGCATTGTTTTTGGTAACTCCTCCTGTTTTGAGCCTTAGCACTTGTTAGTTCTTGTGTTAGAAGCTGCTGAATAGCTCTCTTGTCATTTTAGGAGTTTGTTTGAGCCTGTGTCAGTGACGCTTGGTGCACCTTTAGCTATCTTGTTGACAATGCCTGCTTTTACACTGAAGGCAGCAACTACAAGAGAATATTTGATGCTGAATGAGCGTTGCTTGCATTGTGTATTTGGATGGAGCATGTGACTGTTTCAGGCTTAGCACAATGGGTTTTTTGTTTCTTCCTCTTTGTGCAAGTTTGAAAAATGTCAAGAAGTCAGACCTGGCCTTTGTGGTTTTTAGAACGTTCCAGAGTGGTTTTTGAAGCCCGAAGCAGCATTGGTTTCTTTTCTTGACAGACTTTGAGTAATTCGCTATCCACTACTGCAACTACAAGTATCTGTTCTAAGAGGATAGTGTGACCATATTTGAAATTCCACAATTAATGAATAAATCACTGTATTGCTAAAATGTGCATTAGTCATGCATTAACACTGGGGAAAATACGTTTGCTTCATTGGTAATTTAGTTAAGAATACACTTGCTTGAGTGCTGTGTCCTCTTCTGAGTTCTACCAAAGTTTTGTCTTTGTCTTTGAGATAAGTTGGGAGAGAAAAGGGTTCAGTAATGTAAGCTCCAAGTATAGACTGTGGTCCTTAAGTGAACTTGACGTAAGATGCAGAGCTGACCAAAAATTTCTCCCCACCCAAACAAGTTGAGTCCCAATGGGCTGTTCCCTACTTCTGAAAATAAACTATGATAGAGTAAGAAAATTAACATGTACCAGGCACTTGGTTTCTTCTGGGACTGGTGCATCATAACAGAATGCTCAGAATTTTATTTTGTTTCTCTTCTGAGTTGAGTTCACAAATTTGATGGGTAGTTCATAAAAATTGCAATGTTTTGCCCTGTGTTTCCCTTGGATCTGTTTAACTGAAGACTGAAAAAAAATCTATTTCCTAGTAAGTAGTACAAACTTCCAAGCAGATGCTTTTCAGATTAGGTAAGCGCACAATATATGCTTTTCCTCCTCTTCCAGCAGTTCCCAAAGGATGGGACATGAGCAGTTTTTGGCTCTTGGTTTTGTTTTTTTCCACTATCAAATCCCTCACACTGTGATTCCAGAAGGTCAATTCTGCTGAACTCAAATGTTCATTCTTCATCCAAGTCCAGCCTCCTTGTACTTCATCCAGAGTTCACATGCACATGATAAATTCTCCAAAGGCTGCGTATCTTTAAAGAATAGGAAAGCCACCTATTGTGAGATCTTATTTATTTATTAAGAACAGCCTGTGTGCCTGTTGTCTGTGATTTCATTCAAGGCCATCATTTGATATTATTACATGAAGAAAAAGTATTGAGTGACAGATACAGAAGATTGAAGCTGTTTAAGTAGATGAATCCATTAGCAGGTTTGCCAGAGAATATACCTTCATTGATCTTGGCTTGCCCTCCATGAGCTTGGCGCATAGCAACTTCTCTCTGCCTCTGTTCCTGAAGCAGTAAGTTCCTGGTGTATTTGTGCTATGATGGGTGGGGAAAAAAAAGGATTGTCTTCACAGACACTTTGTAGAGGTCTCTCCAAACAAGACTTGGCTTTTGTGAGGTAAACTTACTTTATATCTTATTCTAGATGCACTATTTGTCCCGAAACAAAGCAAAAATTGCCATCTCCTATCTAAGGAGAGTTTTCTTACAGTATTAGAACAGAACAAGATCAATTTACCATTCTCATTCTGCTTATTGCTTGGGAACAGATCAAGGTATGTCAAAATGGATTGCAGTGGAATGGATTTCGAGTGGAATGTAAGTTAGATTGTTTTCTTGTTGATATTAGTGCTCAAGTGGCATAGGGTTCTAATGTTAGAGATTAGCAAGGTCTGAATTGTTTTATGCCTGCTTATTTTAAATAAATGTTCTACTAGCCAAGCTTGTTTGTTACTTATTTAGTACGAATCCTATTTCTTGCTGCTAATCCAGGTAAAAGTCTTGTAGAAAGTACTCCAAAATGCTTTCAACTCACAGGTCTAACACACGTGGGTACATTTGCCACGTGTTAGCTGGGCTGTTGTACCTATGCTTGCTTTCATCATGTGACAAATGTAAAGTAATGTGGTGAGACTTGCAATGAGCAAGTCTTCTAAAGTTGTTTTGCTGATATAAACTAAGAAAATGTGTCTAGTGTTAAAGATCAACAGATATGTGATGATGTGACTGAAATCAACCACAAATAATGCTGTGCTAAGAAAAACTTGTGTTGTTAAATTTGTTAATTGTTCTTTTAGAGCAGTCTTGGTACAAGTTTGCCAAATCTGTCCGTTATTGCAGTCCAGCTTGGTCTATCTAGCTAGTACAAAACTTGGCAATCCTCAGCAAAACAGCAGGTTGTCTGCCTGTTCAAATAGACCCCACATACCTACTGTATGGAATTGAGGCTTCTTTCTTCCGGGGACATCAGTCTAATAGGTAATCATGTTTGTATTCAAGAAAAAGAAATATACAATTAGATTTTATTTGTGACACTTGTATGTGTATTGCTGTAGAGATGCATGTGTGCTTAAGTTTAAAACATTTATTCAGTATGGTGTGTGACTGGCTTTTTCTTTTAACACATCAAGATATAATAAGTACACTCTGCGTTTTCTGTGACCCAATCAGCAAAAAATGCTTCCTTTTTCTTTTAGTTCAGCTTTCTGTAGCCTATGCATGTGCCTGGCATACCAACAAAAAGACTTGCCTTCAAATATGCAGTCATTAAGTCTTGAAATGTCATTCTTGGCCCAATGAATAGTGCCAGGCAAATTATTATTTTCACTGGTCAAATAAATCCTGTGTTCTCTGGAAGTCTTTAATCTGAAAATAACATTTGATAGATCAATGTAAGTAGGTTAAAAAAAATATATATACTGCATGTGTGTGATAAATTTGGTGTCAGCTGTGAACGGGAGTATCCAGGACTCCTGGATACAGGAGTCAATATTAGTGCAAGCATTTGTGCTATAGATGGGGCTCAGTAAAGAATGGTTACTATTGCCAGCCCTGCTGAAACATAAGGCATTGCAGAAGCCTTTGTCTGCCTTCACAGGAATGAAAGTAGGGCTGGCAAATGTGATTCTGTAGGAAATGATGGGGTTGTTGCTTCAGTAATTGCAGTTGGTCTAGCCTTTGTGTTTGTTAGCACACAGTGTTGTTATCATGAAAGCTTCACTTTCGCGTCAGGGTTTGGCACAGAAACCTGATTGCATTCAGAGGCTTCTAATCCATATCTCCTTGTACCTTCAGAGATCATCAGAGCTGGTCAGAAAGAGCTGGTATTTAGCTAGGTGAGTTTCCTTTGTGATTTCCTCTCCAGTCTTCACTATCTTTCTGGAGCTGCAAGAGGAGAACGTGCTAGCTGTTTTCTCAAAGAATTTAGGTTTCTTTCCCTGACCAGATTGTTTATTTAACAGGCTAAATTCTTTCCCAGTAATGCTGTGAGTTCTTACTTTTTGCTTATGCAGTCAGTATTCTAACTACAACGGGCTTTTTTTCAGTTGTCACTTAAAAGAGAAAGCAAAACCCAAACCTGACTAGTTTCCAAACAAGAAACAAACCTCTGTAGTGTTTCCTTCCAGAAGAGTTTCTCCTCTGAATGAGAGTAGGAAGGAATTGTGTTCTTAGTGGGCTTCGTGGTATGCACTGGTGTTTCTAATGCAGGTTCATAAAGGTCGTAGCTGTTTTGCACTTCGCGGTCATTTAAAATGAATCTCATTTTCAGTGTGCCTCTTTATTGAATTTTAGATCATTAAGAACTCATGACTTCAACTGATGATTAAGCTGATTGTCTGTCCCCCTCTTTCCCTTCTTCCTTCCCTTTTGCATAATCTGTGCTATGCAGTTGTTTTATATGACCGTGATACAAGAAGTTTCTGAACAGCCTGTCCAGTCTTATTGCTTTTGCAGTGCATGTTGGATAGTTATTCCCTTACAAACCATGACCTGTGCCTTAAAAGATTTCAGTACTTCTCTTTTTAAGGGCAACCTATCTTGAGTCACTTTTTCCTCCTTGTTTAGGAGGCCTTACAGTGAGCTCTCACCATTGTTGTGCCTGGTTCTTTTCCCCATATTAAGGCTTCTTGAAATTCTCTGGATTTCAGAGCAAAATATTTGTTATGAGACAATTCTTCCCCTTTTTCCTTGTTTGTAACTTCTCATATAAGCCCATACTTGGATATCAGAACTTGATAATTAATTTTAAACTAGAAGAGCCTGATAAGATATCTCGTCACTGAACGTTTCTTCAAGTAACTGTTAATTTTCCCCTGATGGGTATTTGTCATTGTTTGAAATACATGATCACAATTTGGTAAGCTAATGTAGGCTAATTTACATATGCCTGGGGCACCCTCCATAGCATGCTCTTTTAGTAGTTTTCTATCTTAATGGCATGTTGTCCTTAGTTTCAGAATAAACTGTTCAAAAGAACACTTGTTTTAAGTTGTTTTAAGTTAAAGGAAATAAGAAACGAGTTCCAAAGGCCGATCTGCAACTTTTGTGTTCATCTGAGTACCGTTAGTCTTTGCCTGAGGCTGTGTGAGAAATTAGGCAAGGGATTCCACCTTGGGCTACACGCTGAGGCTGCAGGCTCTTTGTCTTGTCTTTCAGTCCACCTCAGTCACCATAGCTGCAAGATTTTCTTCAGTCTTTCATTGTCCTTCTGCAAGTTAAGATAGCAGTTGACTAGAAAAAACTTGAACAATAATTTCTATTCAGCAAGTTCATATAATTTTCTCTCTTTCTGTAAGCTGAAAAATAAATAGAAATTGAGAAGGTAATATTTTCTGTTTCAAAAATGCCCCTGCTGCAAATCCTTGACTTATTGAGCTTCCCACGCAGTATGTATTTGGAATTTATTAAACTGCTGTATATGAAGACTCTCATGCTTAATGCTTCCAACAGCTCACATAAGTGAAGTAGAATAGAAGTTCAAAATACATCAGTGTGTGAAATGTTAATGAGCAAAAGCATGATAAGATTCTTTCTGTATTCACAGGAACTTAATCTTCATTATATATTTAATGCAGTGATTGCATAATTCTTACAAACTGTTTGCATATTCTTTCAGGCTGAAGGTTTTGGAACGGATGTTGGAAGATGTTAGCTGTGGATACTGGGCTTGTGGAGGAGTGGTTATCAGAGTTCAAGGTAATAATAACACACTGTCAGATAGTTAATCACTTGTATCCAAATTGCAGCAGGAGTGGTATGCAAGAGTGCCTGATTGCTGTAGAAAATGAAGATGAATAGTAACCTTGGATTTAGAGGTAATCTGACGTGTACAAATATCTACTTGAAAGATGGTTGTTTTTTTTTTTTCCCATTATTCTATACTGCCTGCTTTCTGATCCAGGGCAGTGAAAATAATCTTCAGGGGTCTATGGCAAAAAGTGAACTGCAGGCTATAGTGTTGTACCTCAAATCTCAGGCTTTCAATTCTTTCCTCTCGTTTACCTTTTTACAGATTACATGTGTGAGTTATTCACGTTCATTCTTTCTGGTGGGCCTTCTTTAAGTTTTATTATTAGAAATGCAGTGCTGTGTGATAGCTGCTGTGGCAGCTACTGATCAGATCACTTGTTGAACTTGATGAACTTCCCGTCATGTGCTGTAGTTTTGGTTGCTTATTTTTTTCCATTCAGAGCACTTATTTACAGTCAGGTGTCCAAGTCTGTTCCTTGCAGATTGCATTCCTCAGCTGTTGCACTGTCAGTATGAGAGGTCAGGTCTGACTCTGAGAGGGGTAAATGCTTTGGAAGGGAAGAGCTCGAAGTGGAAAGTGGATATCATGCATTATCCCCGTCTTTACCACAGGAAAAAAAAAATGCTTGGGTTTACCAAGCAACAGCTACATTTTTTTTTTTTCCTTCAGTGTTGATTATTTCCAGAGTGTTCGCTCTACCAGCAGTAAAGACAACTTTGAAGTAAAGAACTGTCTGTTTACTACGTCCTCAGGCCCTTATCTGGCAAATGCAACAGCAGATAGAAACTCTGGCTTCCTTAAAACTAGCTTATCTGTATTTTCTGTTATGAAGCCAAGATTTTCTGTTACTTCAGAATATGTTTTTCAAGCTTGCCCAGCCTGTTATCAGCGTATAAATGTTGTTTATGAAACTTGAAAAAACGTTGCAAACTGGAAGTAACATCCTTCTTACAATATTCTGATTCAATGTTTTCTGTCTGGAAACTTGATAGAAATTTTGTGGCACGGCTAATGGCCCCTACCTTCAGAGAGGGATGAGTCATACAGCTCCATTTTATTAAGTTGTTCTCTCTGGTCTGCTAACAGCAAAAAGTGTAACATGTCTTTGTAACGTACGCTTTGTAACAAAGCACAATACTTCTGTGAGCTCAATCACTGGAAAGAGAAGTTTAGGATTTTAACTCTAGTTTACTAAGCCATACCTTGTGATCATGGTCAAACTGTGTTCTTGAAACACCTTGACTGGAAGATTTGTGTGCGAGTGTGTATCAGTAAGACACTGATACTGAAGACACTAAGTATGTTGTGTGACTAGAAGAAAATGCAGTGTACCTTCATTATGGACCCAAGTAGATTCTAGACCATCATTTCTTCATGTTAGACTTTGTCTTCAGTCCTTGGATGGCTCAAGCTATTTTTGAAATGTCCTGCAAGTCCTCAGCATGCTGTCCTGCTACTGAATAACTGGAAAACTTTTTATAACAGGAATTGAAAGTAGTGCACACGCACAGGCTAGACCCCAGAAACTGTTAGTTGTCACTTGTGAAATTTTGCTGGATTTCTTTTCAAACTTTGATACTGGCTTTTTGTTCCATTCTTTGTTTCTCTCCTGATATTGATAGCGTGATGTAGTCTTGCTGGTCTGAGTACGAGCTGGGACTTATTTGAGTGCAGATTTTTGTCCTGGTCTAGCTAGATACACTCTATTTTTTCTGTCTTTATAATGGAATACGATTTTCTTTGCAGGACTGCAGAAAAGTAGTACTGTAAGAGCTGTGAATAAGTTTAAATGTACAGCTTCCAAAGGGTTGTTAAAGAGGTTAGCTTTTTAACCTCTTAAGTACTGTCAGAAAACCCATTTATATAAAAGAAGAGCTGTTCATGTCAACCTGAGTTTATGTTCTTTCAGGTAATAATGTATCCCGTAATAATATTTACAGTCTGTGTACTGTCAGTCTTGACAGTAAAGTGCAGGTCTGCAAATAGCGAAGCTTCACAGCATTTAAATTTCACTGTGGGCATGTGTTGTCACTGACACTAGCAAAGAGTGGGAAGTGAATTGCAGTTTTTTTCTGGTTTCAGAACATTATGTATTTTCAATGGCACTGCACTTCTTAAACTCCCTTTTTTTTTTTTTAAACAATTTCCCATTGAATGTCATTAATCTCTCAAAGAAACTGTCTGCAAAATGATACTGCGGTATGTCTTCTGGCAACTTAGCTGCCATGAAAAATGACGATTTCTATAGTAAGGATTTCCTTATGAAACAGGTTTTAGTTCACCGTAAACTCTGATAAATAGTAACTTCTAATGGAAAATGGTTGTTGAAATAGCTGTTACATTTTAATGATCAAGCCTTATTTTTTGTAGTAGTTAAAATGGATATCTTCATATTTTTCAGACGCTGCCAGAAGCATCCATATCCAGCTATGCTACAAACCTGAAAGACAAGAGTGCTCTGATTTCATCTCTTTACAAAGTAATTCAGGAACCACAAAGTGAAGTGAGTGTGCTGAATCTCTCTCATGATATCTGACGTAACACCAGCAGAATAGGGTAAAACCTTGCATGCTGGTTAACTGTCTTCTGTGTGAAATAGTTATTTCTGTCCTAATTATGTGAACTATACGCAGAGTCTTCATCACAGTGTTTTCCTTTAATGTTATTGGAATGCGTTCTTAGCAAGGATATAGTACTATGGAAACAATTTGTAAATTTGTTTTTTACTTGCTGATCATAACTAATCTTGTAGATCATAATCAGGATCTGTGTGTGGAACTGAGAAACATATTAAGGAATTGAAAACATGCTCGACTGAATTATTTTTGTGATTCACCGTAACTTGAACGTGAATCTGTAGCTACCAGAAGCTTGTCTGTTTATATGACAAGAGATAAATTGCTAGGTAGTTTTGCATTCCTTTTATATTATTGCTTTGGATTTAGGGCTTTCTGCCTTTTTGCCATCATTTTGGCAAATATGCATCTGCTATATAAATTATATGTATTTACATGTATTTTAACACAATCTGCCGCTTCCTTAGAAATTATGAGGTGGAATGGGGCAGGTTTGTGCTGTGCCCATGTGAAGAATGGTTCATACACCATGACTGTGCTTCTCTTGAAATGTCTAGGTGAGATCAGAACATTCTGAACTGGTCTTAGTTGTATTCTGGTCACACTTTGCACCATCCAACAAATCTTTGTGTATTATTATTTTTAAAAATACATTGAGTCCTTATTCCTCTTCTGGAAAAGACACAGCATAAGGAACCTCTCCAAAGTTGAGATAATGCCAGTGGTGGGCAGAGGGTAAAATGCTTCCAGTACATGTACATTTTTAGAGAGAATGCTGGTACAGAAATGCAGGTTGTACAGCAGAGAAGAAATGTCATTTTACTTTTCCGTGCTGCTCAGGAAGGCATTCTGAGTCATTCAAAATACTGAGTCAAGCTTGCCTGGTCTTCAGAATGCATATCAATGTGTAAATTAGTGCGATGAGTCTCCCTGCTGATAGCCAAACTGATACTTTCATGTTCTGTAATTTATTACTACTACTGGCTATCACTAGCTTTGTTATGGACTTCTGCAAGATTGTTGCTAAGCCATGAAAATCCTGCTCAAAAAGATTGTTGAAATACTTTGGGAGGGCTAAGTATTGAAGATTCCCCTGTTACTGAATATTGAAATTGAAAAGCCAATGCTGACAGCACTCTTAAAATCTTTATTTGTACTATTCTTACTACCTGAAACTCTGTGGGAAGGGCTACTTGGAGCTTTCCACATAAAGGAAATACTTCTGAGCTAGCAATTTAAAAAAGCAAGTGACTTCTTTCAGTTTTTGAGAAGTATTACCTGCGTTGTGTATTTGCTTTTTGTGTACCTGCTACTTTGCATTTCTGAAAATGTAGTATTTGCTGAGACAAATGAACTACTTGTGTTTGCTATACCAAGAAATAGCCATTTCATAGTAGCTTTATTAGCAAAGGCTTTATTAGTTACTTTGAGGTTACTGCCCACTGGCATGGAAAATATAATTCTGTAAAAGAAGAGTCTTCAGTAGATGTGAAGATTTAAAGGACTTTTAACTTAGCAGACACTCAGGAAATTCAGTGGCAAGCTTTTTTTCTGAAAGGTTTTGTTTCTTCACAAATTCAAGGTTGTTTATCATGTACCTAGAACTCTCCTGCTGTCCTTTCAGATAACAGCCATTCAGGTATTTGCATTAGGAAATACAAGTATTTGAAATGTCCAGCATGCCTGGATACAAATTAAAAGGAGGAGGGATGAAATTACTTCAACACTTTTCTGTTCCAGCATTAAAAGTTTTCATACTTCTTAGAACTGGTTTAGTGTAAAAACATTATCTTGGAACAGCAACAACTTGTGTGTTTTGATATTAGGTTTTAGCATGTGGTGGCATTTGAAGGAAGAAAATCTGTTTTTGTACTGATTACGCATTGAAACGTGCTGATACAAAGCTGTCTCAACTGAGATAACGATGTGAACATGGATACCTGTCATAGCTATTTCTGTGCCTTCTAAAGTTCAAGCACATCATTCTGAGCTGATACTTCATTGAAGGAAGTATGCAAATTTTGTGAAATATGGAAGCTGAAGATGGAACGCACTTGTGCTGGTAAAGTCTTCTAGAAAGATCTTTGATAATCTGCTTTGGAAGGAGACTAGTTTAGCTTGATATGCTTTTTTTTTTTTGCCTTAGCTTTTCACAATTTTTTGAGTAAAATGAATAAATGGAAAATATGATCTGCGTATTACTGACAATGAAGTCACATCTGTATCCCAGTCTTTAAGAATTTTCAGGAAGATGCTGGATAATACCTTCCTTTCTGAACTGCGGTGGCAATTCTAATGATTACAGTGGCTTAGGGTAGTCTCTAAAACGCAGATCTGTTTGATTTGCATTCTGTCACTTTCAGGTTGAAACTTCTGGGGATTTTGTGTAGGAACACATTTCAATCTATTACTATCCTTAACGTTCCTGGTATTTAAATTAATTTAGAGTCTGTTTCTGTGAGTCATATAAATGAACCATTAAGATGTTAAGCCTTCAAGGTAAGAAACAAAGCAGCAAAACTTATCCTTCAGATGTGTTGCATTTAAATCCAGTCTTTGAGATTTGCTGTGGGAGAAAATCATTTTTATGATTTTTACCATTTTAAATCATCTTGTGTAATTATTTTTTATATACCAGCTGAGGTTGATGAATTGAATTCTAAAAAGCTGGAATCTCAGGTTTCAGTTTGTAAAATTTGTGAGTATAAGTGCATTGACCATCTAGATTCTTTTTTAAGGAGTAGTTTCTCAAATGAGTGTTCTGCTATTACTGCTTAAAAACACATGATTTAGAATGTTCACTTAAACATGCTTTTTTTTTTTACCCGATTCCACTTTTTTTGGGCTATTTTGAGGAACATTAAGAACAAATCTTCTAATGGTTGCAAATTCTTATGACCAATTTGCCATGTTTGCTGTCAAAAAACATTTTGGAGTTTTTGGTTTTTATTTTGTTTGAGGCTTCAGTGTCCAGTTCTGCTCACTTTGAAAGCGTCTGCTGTTGTGGACAATATTTAACCTCCATGTAGTAACACACGGTTAACACTGTGTATTGACCTTTAGCAGAGGCTTCCTGTTTGTCTTAACACCCTATGAATACACTGAAGCTTGTGGAAGAGTGGAAGGATTTTGTTGGTCTTCTGTACACTGAGTTGTTGTAGTACTTTGAATACAGGTGTCCTGTAGCTCTTCTCACTTACAGGTTAAAATCTTTGGACTTTTGTATGTTCACTGTTGGAGCTCTAGAGTAACAAGGCCTTTTGTACAGCTCCTTCTTTCTATGTGTTAGGTGTACTGAGGTCAGGCTATGAGATGCAGTGATAGTAAGCATCCCCTACTTATTTAAGCCTGTGAGGCTATGGGAAGTGAGCTAAAAAAGGAGGGGATGGAGCTGTTGGAACAGTATTTCTGTTGGGATGGAAGACACCACTTGTATCACCTGAAAGTATGGAAGGCTGAAATTGTGCAAGGTAGCTTGGGTAGTTAGCACACTGATCACTCCCTGCTAGCTACAGTGGAGCATCTATCATCTTTTCTCCAAAGGACTGATTGGTTATGATTCTACACAAAGTTGCAGTTTCTTGTAATGTTTTTGCTCATTAACGATTGTAACTTAATTGTAATTTCAGCTTCTGGAGCCTGTCTGCCATCAGCTCTTTGAGTTCTATCGCAGTGGTGAGGAGCAATTACTACGATTCACACTGCAGTTTCTGCCAGAACTGATGTGGTGCTATCTTGCTGTCTCAGCCAGCAGAGATTTGCAGAGCAGTGGCTGTATAGAGGCCCTTCTTCTAGGAGTGTATAACTTGGTTGGTATTTACACCTAATTATTCAGGCCTAAAAATATTAGTGTCCTTTTGAGGGGATACCGTACAGTGTTTAAGGGGGAATGATCAACTATCTTATTTCAGAACTGGGGACAAGTGATTGAGTGTTGTAGTTTCCCCTCTTTAAATAATGTCCAAGATGGAACTCTGTAATGTGAACCTGAAAAGGATTCCTCGTCAGTTCTTGTATTCTTTAATAATTCTTGGTATGGCAATTAGATTTACATTTTGCTGGACAGCCTCAGTAGGTGCTACTTTTCAAGTTGTTGCCTGTGGTTTCTGTGGTATTCTGACCATCTTGACTAGAGATCATGCATAAAGGCACTTCCAACAAATTGTTAGTACTTGATGGTTGAGCAGATCGCTCACTTTTGAGAAAATAAGTCTTTCATTTTGTAATAACCTTGACATTTTTTTAAAATATTTTACATGAAAACATACTGTTTGCTGTTAAATTAATCCTTTGAAAAACAGAATTCTGAGGGAACCTTGAAGAGCATCATATTTTAGTTGTTTCAGGCAAAATGCAATTAGTCTGTGTTAGGAGATGCTTTATGGAAACTCCTTTCTAATCTCTGCCTTTGGATACGTAAAATCTGCTGCTGAAATTTAAAATTAAAGGCTGTGTGGTTTTGGTTAGATCTGCTTCAGAAGTTGTTTCTGAAGGTTTTCATCTAGAGTACTTCAGTGCTCTTCTGTAATATGTGGTCCTTTTTTTTTTTTGCCTAACTCATTAGTTTTCTGCTAATTTACAGATGCGAGAAGCCTGCCAACATACCACTCTGTGGTATCTTGCAGGAAGGTATCTTCTCTAAATCTTTGTATCCAGGCTTCTCTTTTCATAGGCTGCTGCTTTTAACTCTCTCTGTAAATATGTAATTACCAAAGTTGGGATTTTGCAGATATTTTGACACCTGCTACTGTGTCAAAGCCATATGAGGCTGCAATCGTTTTAAAGCTTTAAAGCAAATACAAAGATGACTTCTAGTTAGCACCTTGAATTGTTATAGTACATAAAAATAAAAATACTTTAACTGTATTGTTACTTGTTCCTATAATAATTTGTTTTCTTTGTTCACCCCTGCCCCCCTTCTAGCATGTAATGTTTTTGTATGTCTGGTTTCTGTAGAACAGTATAACCCTTGGTGACTTGCTGTCTTCTGCCTTTTTCAGGAGATAGTTGACAAAGAGGGACATAGTAAAGTGCTGAGTTTCACGATTCCATCTTTGTCCAAACCTTCAGTGTATCATGAAGTAAGTGACACCTACAGCATAAAGTTGTCACTGATTGTGAAAGGCAGTATGATTCCGGGGCCTGTGAGTGAAGAATGAAAGTGAAAATGAGCCTTCACATTTTGCATGACCTAGTAACGCGTTTCTCAGTCTTCTCACTGCTGCTAACTGATCTCTGGGGCCTTTTCAAGATTCAGTAGTCATAACTCTGTGATATGTGTGCACCAACTATATTTTTTTCCTGTTCTGAAACCTTATATTTCATCTGCTGTAAAATGATTTCATAAGTCTAAGGTACCTAGGCGTTCAGATAAAATTGATGTAGAAATATGATGATGCTGGTCTCTTGTCTATTTTTACTTGCATTGTAGCAAAACTTCAGGTTGGATGTGTTTTAAATCTTTTTTTGTTTTTTTTCCTGTAGCCTTCCAGTATTGGCTCCATGGCTCTTACTGAAGGAGCTTTATCCCAGCATGGTTTGTCCAGGGTTGTGTACAGTGGACCTCATCCTCAGAGGGAGATGTTGACAGCACAGAACAGGTGAAATTGTACAAGAGGATTTATCTTGATAATCATTAAAGAATCTTCTAAGAAACTGTAATAGTTATAGACAGAAGCTGTACGTTCTTTTGTTTGTTCTTTCTCTTGTTCTCCCATTTGTTTTTTCTACGTGTATTAAGTGCAGATACAGGATGCATAGGAAAAGGAAAGGCTTGCAGACCCAAGTCATTGGTCAATAATTCTACTGAATTGAATCAAGATTGTTCAAATAACCCTTGCAAATTTCTTTGTAAACCAGTTTTACTTGTTAAAAAAAAAAAACAAAACATAAAATTGGTATCATAATCTGATGTTTTCTGTAAACTCTAGGTTTGAAGTGTTGACTTTCCTTCTGCTCTGCTACAACGCTGCCTTAAGCTACATGCCTGCAGTTTCTCTTCAGTCATTGTGTCAAATTTGTTCAAGGTAACTTCTGTATGCTGATTGTACTTGAAATGGTATCAACTTGAAATGCAATTAGTTTGAACTTAGCAAGCAATAACAAAAAAAAAATCCTATCAGATTCTCAGAAGTTGCTTGTAAACTTGATTTTTTTTAAAAATAAGTATTTATAGCTGCATTACTTACCTTGATAAAGTATCTCTTATTTAACTGTGGACTGAGATCTCAAAATTGGAGAAGCAATGACCTGGTTCATAAGCAGTGCTGTAAACTGGAGAAAGAAGTCAAATCAAAGAAGCTATACTTTTATTAAAGTAGTTCTAGGTGTTTTATCCAAATAAATCTGAAGTGTTTTCTAAAATCTTGGTAAACTTTGCGTTGTATGCTTACTAAACATTTGGATGCTGTACAAGTTGAAACTTACTTGAAATTATAGTAGACATTAAAACTAGAAGTACGCTCATTCCTACAGATGTTTTGGATATTTCTGAAATCTAGTGTAACTTCAAAAAAAAAAAAAAAGACAGAAATTAAAGCTGAGGCATTCTTATTTTTTTATCTGTTTCTTTTTAAAGAGGAAGAACTGGTAGTGAACTTGTCTCCAGAATTTTGGCAGATGACATTGTATTAAGGAATGTTCTTGTTAACCCAGGCAACCCAAGAGAGACCCAGAAATCAACCATAGCAGCTGTTTACCAGTAGTAGCTCTGAGGTTCTAGATTCCTCACACAAGTAAACAAACAAAAAAAACCCCAAAGCAAATGAGTAATGGGCACTTGTTTTTTCTTTTTGTTTTTAATTAGTCTCAGCAGAATATGCATTGCAGAATAGAGAAGGAGAGGAAAAAAACATAGTAAGTTAGTGGCAAAGTTGTTTTTCATTAAAAAAAAAAAGTCCTGAAAGCTCTATTACAAATGTAATTTGAACATTAAGATGCAGTACAATCTTAATCTGTTTTTGCTGAGGGCAATAAATGGGTTTTAAAGAAGTGTTTTACAAGCTCTCTGGTAGTATTGAAGCTGAAGAATTGAAGCTTTTTGAAATGGAACCTTTCAGTCTGTGCTATGAAGAAGGAAATTCTTTGATTAATGTCACTGAAGGTCATTCCTTAAGTGTGAAAGTAATAGTTAATAAGTTGAATATTCAACGACTCTGTATCTTTGATTTACAAAAATCTTTTCTCTACAAAATCTGATGTGGAATCTGGATCAAAATTATATTTAAATGCTGAATTCTACTGGAGTTTAGAATGATTTATTTGAATGTGATGCTTCTAGTCTCTTTGCTTGAAATTTGTGAGCAGTTTTCATATATTTTGATTCCTTTCCTTAAATATTCCATTAATATTTTTGTCTACTCTGCAGTAAATGCTTTTAATTGAGAATGACTTCAATGACAATTTTCAATGTTCAGCTGTGGTATGAATGTAACATATCATCTAGGATACTGCTATTTTGAAGGATTTGGACTCTGCCAGTAGAGGGCATCCCCTTCTTCCATAATGAGAAATAATCTGCTTTAGCATTCTGTTGTTGATGAACACTGTCCTTGGGTCTACTGCAGTTAAAGCATACTCCGAACACCTATCTTAGTGGTGTTCTATCCAAAGGTGGTTCTTCATTGTTTACTAGTGACAAATGCATTATTTCTTTAGAATTTGTGTCTGCGGATATCCTCGCCAACAAGTGAGAAAGTATAAGGGAGTAAACAGCAGGATTCCAGTTTCATCTGAATTCATGGTGCAAATGCTGACAGGGATTTATTATGCCTTGTAAGTGAGAGCATTTTTTTTAATATTCACACAAAATAAAGCAGTAGCAGCTTAATTTACTTATTCATTTAGGCATGCTATCTTTGAAGTGTTTTATTTTCAAATGGACAGATACTGTGTGTAGCAATAAATACTTCAGAAACAGAACACAGTTTGCCAGCTTGTTAGATTACATTACCTGTGTGATACTGGGGAATGGAGGCTGGGATAACACTTAATAGTCATAACTGGTGATGTGAAAAAATACCTGAAAAACCTTTTCCAACTGTTGTCTGCTGTCCACATTTCTGCATGCTTATTTTTGACATCAATCTAGTTAAGGAAAAAAGTCTTAGTGTTCTTTCTCTAAAATGTTGAATGTCATCCACCCTTTGATCATCATGTTGATGTGTAAAGCTCTTCCATTAACTGAAATAGTCAGAAGCTAGTAACATGGGAGTGCTCAAAAGGTGGTGTAATACTAAAACCATCCTGTTTGAATTTGAGAATATTTAATTACTAGCTGATTTAAAAAGTGATGTCACTTTTAATCTGCTCAGAGTAGTCAATGACAATAAAACTAGTGCTTCTATATGCACTAATTCAGAACAAATTCTTTAAGTAGCAGGCTTACTGATAATAAGCAGAAGTAGTTTAACTCCTCTAAATTGAGCTCTCAAGGAATGCAAAATTCTCATGACCAAGAAGGTTCGTCCATTGATACAGGTGCTTACTATTATGTATATGTTTAACTTTGCAGTTATAATGGAGAATGGGATCTGGCTCGTAAAGCTATGGATGACATTCTGTATAGAGCACAGCTGGAACTGTATCCAGAACCTCTGCTGGTAGGTGGCGTAGTCCAACGTTTTTTAAGTAGAGTTTTTAGTTCGGTAAATACTTCCTGTGAACATCCTATCAGGAACCTAAATCTCATGAGGTCTATGTGTCTGTGCTTGTGTGAATAGCTAGATCTGTAAGGATATATAGACACATCTTCAGTATACTTAGTTATTTTATCATCTTCCCAAGTGAATGAGTGATTCACAGTAGAACACTTCTAAGACTTGAAAGCGTAATGATAGCGCAGAAGCACTCTGAAGTTCGTGTTCAGTAATAGCTATATCATTAAACTGGAGACTCTGTTTTAAATAGTGACAGGTCTTAAATAAAGATTAATTCTAAAAGCTAATTGCACCCAACATTCTTTATAACTTGTGCAAAACGCTAATGTGCTTACTTGACCTTAAATTGGTGCCCTTCTTGGACTACTAAGGATCTTGTGACAGAATTATTTTCTAAAATTTCAACCTTCGTGTTAAGAACTTAACTGCATTTTTCCTTGCTCTAGGTTGCTAATGCAATAAAAGCTTCACTGCCTCAGGGTGCCATGAAGTCTAGTAAAGATGGTACAAAATGCATTCAGGTTGAAATTACACCTACTTCATCCAGGATATCAAGAAATGCTGTGACTAGCATGTCTATCCGAGGGCACAGATGGAAAAGACACGGTAAGAAACGCATTTTGCAATGAATTATTGGCTTTTTACACCTGTTTAAAATATTATTGAGGATTTTGTCTTTAGGAATCTTCGTTGTTAATGAAAATGCCTTTAGTGAAATCACATTGTACGTTTATTCTCATTAAAATTATATGGTTTCTCTTAGCTTATGTTATTAATGTGGGTCTGGAACAGTGCTAAGATGCTATATACCAAATGAAATGTGACAGCTGGGCATTGGTGCTATTCTGCTGCTGCTGATAAGCAAGTGGCTGGTAGTTTGGAGGTTTTTAACTGGTAAATGAGAATCTTAGTGGATCAAAGTATATTCTTTATTTCCTCAATCCTATTTTTTTTTCTTTTAAGGAAACACCTTTTTGTTAAAGCCTGCTGTACAAAGTTTTTGATTCTTTAAAGAGAATTATGTTCCTGTTCTCTTCTGAAAAGTAGTGCATGATACCTGAAGCAAAGCAGATATTTAAGAAAAATACCAAGGAGCCTCATTTGTTTTAAGTTATTTAAATAAAAACAATATTTAAGGCTAGAGGGGTAAATTATTACTTTGGGGGCAAACTACTATATGGGCTTCAACAAAGTGAAACACAGGTCAATGCTGAGGAGTAGAAAAAATGATGCTGAATATTTTGCAAAAGGACAATCAATGTATTCCACTTTCTCTACCAGATTTAGGTGGGGGAAGAGCTGCTGAACAAGAGATCAAAACTTCCAATGGCTTGCTGTGCTGTGTTTGTAATACTGATGAAAGGCTAAGGGAGGAGTGAGTGTAGATAAGTCTTCTTTTAAATAGGCTAAATAAAGACTTTAAAGCAGTATCATAATGATTTCTGTATGTGTATTATATGAACTTTTTTGTAGTATTTGGACAGTTCAGTTCGAAAAATCTTGCAAAGATCTGTGTTATTAAAAAAAAAAAAAACACCTATGGAAATTTCAGGTAACTGTTGGAGATTATGTATAAATGTTCTGGTAAAAGAGGACTTAAGAATAATGATAAATATTTCTGACACTAATGATACGTGTTGGTGTTAGTTCCAGTAGTAAGCTTTTGAATCTGAGGAAGGGCAAAGAAAGTTAAAATAGTCCAAGTTATTTTCATTTAAATAAAAAATGTTTGATGTATTAACTTTAAAACTGTTAGGCAAAGATGAGGAGCAGAACGTTAGTGTCTTTGACGTGAATGTGGTTCAGTAATAAGTCATTTCTGAAATTTCAAGACTGCTAAAGAACGTTTTAGCCATTACCGCTTATTTGCCTTTCTTCTGCTTAACATTTTTAGGGAGGGAATATTGACCCGGTGTCAGGAAACTGTATAATGGCTTCTAAATGCAATTCTGTTCTCTAAAGCTTGGCAGTTTTGCTATTATTTTCAAGTGGTAAATGGGAACACAGGTCAGGGATACTGAGTATTCGCTCATTTGAAAGAATTGAAAGTATTAAAACAAACATTCCCTTGCTCTTGCATTTACAGAAGAAAAATAAAAATATCCTAATGGGAATCCATTTTTTTTCAGCAAATGCAAGAATCTCAAAATTTTTACAGATATTCCTTCTTGGAGGGCCAATACTGAGAGAAGGTCAAGAACCAATGGTGGGACAAGTGTTCACTGTAACCGATAACAGTAAGGTGAAAGGGAGATAAGAATATTAGTAGGATTTTTAGAAATGGGGGGAAGTGCGGTGTTGTGTGGGAGTTATGTAGAGAGCAGGAAAAGATGAGATAAACAGTAATAGTCTAGACAGTATGACAGAAGTGAGAAGTAGTCAGTATTTAGGATAAGGATTGAAGATCAAGGAACACCGAGGACTCCCACCAACAAACTCTTGTCATCGTTCTATTTGGGTTATTGAAAAAATTTCGTATTGGTCCAGTGGTATTGGATTTAAAGAAGAGGAAGAAAATAGTTTACAGCAGTGACGGGGAAGAAAAAAGCTTGTATAGCAGGACGTGGGAGTAGTTGGAAATTTGAAGGCTATGTAAATGTTAATTAGTTCAAAGGCCAAAACTGAGTCTACTGTATTTCTGACTGATCAGCAAAATATTCTGGTTTAAATGGCAAGTATTTCAAGTACGTAGCACTTGAGGTGGCCTACTCAAAAATTTCATTAGGAAATTCTAAAACAAAACAAAAAAAACCCTGTTGCTTATGGCTGGAAAAGAAGCCTTTAAAACAGAATGAAAGGCCTCTGGATTTCCTACTTCCAAATAAAATTGAGTGTCCCACAGTCCCCAGTGAAAGTTGTGGAATAGATCTTCAGTGTAGGTGTACAGAAAGAATAATGAGGCTTGTGCTTACAGGTGCTTGTTTGAATTAAAATGAATACTGGAGCTGGGAGAAATATGCCAACAAACCTTGAACCTCCTGACCCACTGCTCTTTCTGCCACAGAGAGAAGGAAACAATAAATTCAGAGATTTTATCTTTGTGCTTCAATGCAAAGTGAGTTACACAAATAGATTAGGAAGCTAGAGGAGGCGGCTGAGAGTGAGTTTGATCTTATGCATTTCATGGACCACGAGATACAAGAACTTACAAAGGAAAATATCCCTTGGGCTGCAAGAGCAGCAATTTTAGATCTGTCTATTTGTATAAAATAAAAACCAAAAGACTCTCAGCTGATCACATTTTTGATTGAGAAAAGTGTTTTTTTTTGCTGTTGTTTTAATAAAAATAACAGTTTACTTCTAAAATTTTTAGACCCTAGGTCTTGCTAACTTTTGTTAGAACTGTAGATTGAAGTCTGTTTTGGGAAAAGATCAACTTAATTTTTAGATTTGTTGTGATACTCAACAAGATTGTAATTCTTGTAATTTGCTGATACCGAGAAGGACTTTATTTTTTTAATCAAGGTGGTATTGTCAATCTGGGCTTCTGACAGAGGTACTAAATGCAAAAGTCATTTGCAAAATGGACCTGTTACTCACAAATGAATAGGGTTTAGAGCTAATTGATATTAGCCACCACTTACTGACAGATTACTTAGAGCTATTTAATTAGGTTGGCTTGACTTGAATCATAAAGCTTAAAGAGGATTTGATCTAATGTTAGTTTTTCATGACTTAGTGTTTTAAAAAAAAACAGTTTGAGTGGCATCTATGTTTCCATTCACCAGTAGAAACAAAGCAGAGAAATCATGCCATTTATAAGGTACATAAACAATTAAATGTTATTTACAAAAGCTAGGGCAAAAAAAAAAAAGCATCTGCTAGCAATGCTTTCCTTAGTAATTTAAGATGTCTCCAACTACCCCACAAAGAGTTGTTGGGGGAAAAACTTGTGTGGATGTAAGGCACATGCTGACGTGACAGAGTAAGAGGAACTGAGCAGATGATAATGGAATACATAACAAAAACAAAGATGTTGACTAGAGAATAAAGTCAAGTTAATTTTTCCCACTGCAAGAATTGACTTTCAGGTTGTGCACAAGGCATAGAAGAAACGTTAGTCTTTGGATCTCTGTGAAGAAAATTTCTCCTTATTTATTTATTTATTGAAACAGTATTAATACCTGAAATAGTTAGAACTTTTTTGGGGAGGGGGATCTGGACTGAATGCTAATTTGGGGAGATAGGAGCTTGATATTTCTGTGAATAATTCAAAATGCTGATGTTGTTATGCAGGAAATGCAGCTTGAGCCTGTGGTGGCTAAAACTGAGTTGCAGTCCAAGTGGGCAGTTTACTTATGCAAGAGGTAAATGATGGAGGCAATTGTAACAGTAAGGTAGACTATAGTTGAAATCATTTTTATTAGTCCTTAATAGCTGGTAGTTGTGAAATGCAAACAAGCTACACTGCCTTGTGTATGGCATATTGATATCTCCTTTTCAAAGGATAGACCTACAGAGTTGTCCAGCTTGAAACAGTATTATCTTCAAAAGCCAAATACTATGAATCTGAAGGTTTGTTTCAGGTGTTCTTAAAAAAATAAATATATATATAAAGTAGAAGGATGGAGTGCTGCTATAAGGGACATGGATTGTGTAGCCTTATCACTGCCACAGGACAGTAGGTACTATAGTGTTAACAGCCTATTTTTCATTCATTTCCTCCTGTAGTTCAATGTTAAACTCAGGAAGACATATTCCCCTTTATCAAAAAATAGTTAAGAGACCTTAACTAAAAGATTAAATGTGATTGTGCTAAGACCTAGTTTTTTTTCAGTTTATTACTGTAGTGGTTACACAGCTGTGGGAATGAAGAAGCCATGGTAAAGTGTTAGTACACAAGAGGATATTACATTTAGAAATGCATATCGCTAAACCACGATAATTAATTATTGCTATTACCACCAAATCTGTGACGTAGAAAGTTCTTCCTCTTTTTCTCCAGTCTCTGCTGTGCCGTGGATTTGGTGCACTCTGAATCTCCTTTCTCTGGAGCAGCTGTTTGCTAATGCTTTTCTGCTCTTAGTGGAGAAGGGGCTGACAGCAAGCTTTGTTCTGCCCTCTGCTCTGCCTGGTTTCCCAGCTGTAAATGAAGTTTTTAGAATAGACTTGTGCACGTGGAGGTCAGTGGATCCTGGGAAGTAGCTCTGCTGAAGTAAGGTGCCTCCAGTGGCACTGGCAGGGGAGGAGATCTCCAAGTCAAGTCTCCAAACACTGACGGGTTTGGAGATTTGTTGTAGGCACATTGCCCTGTGCAATGAGACCATTGAAGCCAATGAGTGTTGATCTCCTCACTGACTTTCTAGAAACACAGGATCAGAAAAAGTGCTGTATGTAATGGTATTCTAATATTATAGCTGCAGTTCACCGTGCTCATGTGCAATTGCTACTGTGTTAATGATGATAGAAGAACTCTGTGGAAGGGGGTAACCTCTTAGAAGGGATAATAATTGCAGCTTTTAATTTGTTTCATGTAAAATATTAGGAAACTATTGGCTTACAACAGCAGCTATTAATTCAATTTCCATTGGATAGTACAACTTGTTAAAAGGAGACTTTCATAAGTAGCTGACTAGTTAGAAAGAATCATGTTAATGAATGTTTACAGGTAAAACGAGGGATAGTTTCTCCACTGAGGGACAGTGACGTCCATCCCTGCGAGAATATCTTTCTGGGACTGACTTCCCTTCTGTGATGAGTGCAGGCAGTGATGTTAGCAGAGAGCCAAGGGCTGCAGCACGCTGCCTGGGAGTGCACTGTGCCTGCACAGGGGTCCTCAGGGTGGACCTGTGGGGTGGGGGAGGGGGAGGATCTCCTCCAGATAAGATAGTATGTCAAAACTGAAATGTTGAGTTGGCGACTTCCCAATATGTGGGTGAAGGATGATCACTGGAAGATGGAAGCTCACTATTTAGAGAAGGAATTTTATACTCACTAATATCACTGATTAACAAGAGGTTAATGTGTGAACATCTGCTTTAATTTATAATGCTTTAGTCATCTGTTTCTATTGTTTTTTTGTTTCATGTTTTGTTTCAGACATCATTTTTTTCTTTTTTTTTTTCCTTATCCATCTTTAATTCTAGAACAAGCAGAGAATTGTAATGATGCTACTGAAATGGGCAACTTTATCATACCTGAGATTAGTGTCACAAATGTGTCTGGAGAGAAAACCGGGAATGGGGAAAAGAGCAGAGCACTAGCAGAGAATGATGTTCAGCATATACAGGGAGTACAGGAAACAGCTACAGATCCTAGAACTGACAGCAAATGCATGCCAGAAATCAGGAGGCAAAAATCTGTAAGAAAAATGATGGAGGATGGAATAAACTCATCTGGCAGAGTGCAGTTTTAGCAGACCACTTGTAACTGCACTCTAAGGTACCACTGATTGAAAGGATCACTGCTGCATGTTTGAAGAATTGAAGTATGCAGTTAATATGTTTGCATGTGTAATAACACAAATGCATGTACTGCACACAGCTTTGTCTGTGCCATGGACAATGACAACATACTTACAAACAGATATATTTAATCTGGAGACCATACACTGTGACACTCAACATTTCCTTGAATTTCCTAAGCATATTTGTTGGATTTACAAAATCCAGTGATGAATATTACGAAGAATCGATCAAACTGGAAGTGAAAATTGTCTCGCTGTATACCTGAAATATTCCAAATTCCACTTTTTGTGGTATATTGGAGATTTCACGTTCCATTGTGCATGAGTTTCCAACTCATGCCATGAGACCTATAGTGCAGAAGGTGACCTTTCAGTACTAAAGCACTCTTGGGCTGCTGAATGAACAGACGCCATACTGGGTTTTCTGGGACGCTGATCACGGGTCATTTATAATTAATGAGCTTTGCAAAAACTTGTATTGGAGCTCTTGCTCAGAATGAGATTTGCACCTTTTACTTCTGTGTGATATCTTCTAATCTGTTTCTAATCTGCATGAATTAACAATACTGCATTTTTATCAAAATCACTACAAAATGAAATTGTAGGCATGCTTTTTGATCTAGTTAATGCAGCATTATTTGCTGGAATTTTATATCCTAATGATTCTTGATTAAGAAATGTAATAGGTAAGTTCGTCTTCTGTTCTCTGTGCTGTTGCTTTATGGCTTCATGCTTGTAAATACCAAAGTCTAGTAATGCATAAAGTCAATAAATGTGAGAGGCAAATGTTAATTCTTTTTTTCTTTTTTCTACCACACAGGAAATACAGATTTAGGAATTGAAGAAGAGCTGATAGAAGTATCTGAAACTGATGAAGGGTTTTACTCTAGGGCTGCTTCTAGCACAAGTCAGTCTGCCTTATCTAACAGCAGCAACACGAGCAGTAAGAACCTTTTAGGGAAGAGCCAACGAAGATCTGGAGGAAGCAAAGCTGGAGGAAGAGAAAAAGAAGGAGAAACCTGCAGAGAACACTTGTCACGAAAGCAAACTCAGAGAGCCCTGAGTGAGAATCTAGAGCTTGTCTCTTTGAAGAGACTGACACTGACAACAAGCCAGTCCCTGCCTAAACCTGGTAGCCATAGTTTGGCCCGAACTACCACTACTGTGTTTAGTAAATCTTTTGAGCAGGTCAGTGGTGTCACAGTTGCGAATAACCGTGGAGGTGTGTCTGGTACAGAGGCAAACAGGTTCTCAGCTTGCAGTCTGCAGGAGGAAAAACTTATTTATGGAACAGAAAGAACAGACCTCCCAGTATTAAGCAAACAACCTAATCAACAGCGACCTCCTAGTATTAGTATAACTCTGTCAACAGATTAATATCCTTACATTGGCAAAATGAAATATGGGGTTTTATGCCGATACTGGTACTGTACCTTAAGCTCCTCAGTACGTTCTACGTTACTTTCTTAAACCTCAAACCTGTAAATTCTTATTCTGATCACATTTGACAGTAGTGGTAAATAGTTCTAATTACTCCGCATCAACTTCCAATAGGTTGGAAAGTTCCTCTTTGACTTCCCGTATTTATCCTTCACTTGCTTATGACTTCATGCAGAGTTTACGGCTTTACCGAATTAACAAATATTGTTTGTTTAGCTACTGACCAAGATGTCTGGCTTTTTAGAAATGCACTATATGGGAATGAAGAGATCCTCTATCCCAGATTCTACTATTCACTACTACTTAGCATACACAAAACTGCAAGTATCTCTTTTAAGAGGAGCCTTACAGCATTTTGGAAAGGCATTGTAAGAATATAAACGCTCTCCTGTGAGTTATGAGAAGGGTGTACTTATATGTAAGGTTAAAACTAGAAGCATCAGTTAGTGTTTGATGTTATGGTGGGTTTTGTTAGTATACATTGCAATGTTCATACTTCTGTATGCCTATATGTGTCTGAAGTAAAGATGCATTTTGTTTTATATAAATGTTTGAAACTGGGCCAAATGTCATATAGTAGCAGTACTCGTTGATGGCAGTTCTTATCAGCTGCTGTAATAGTCACTTTTCAGACAAGTGTGACTGACTTGGTATTCCTTTCAGTTTCTTAAATGTTGAGCACAAAACTTCTCATAGAAAAGTTGCTGACATCAGTATTTGTATTATTTACGAGGTAGAGATGTGCTTATGTAGAGGTATCATGTAGAAAATGAGGTATGAGCCCTTTGCACTGAATCAAGCAATTCAGGAGTGTAACTGCATTTAACGTGAACTTGTTACTTGAGACTAATAGTACCAAAGGATGTGTACTTTCAGAAACTTGCAAGCACAAAGGGAAATTATAATGTAAATGTAACTAGCAGTGCAGTTGCTAGTGTTTTGTATCTATTATTTTTCTAGTTAGAAATTGTCAAAGTGTAACATGTTCTAAGTTACCTGCCCTTAGTATGGTCACCTTGTTTGATACCAATTTTTATAAGCTTCAGGCTTTACTTAAAAATAAACATTAAAACTGTTTATGCAGAAATTTGGAGAAGCAAAATCAGTGGCAGAGAGACAGCAAATCATTGTGCGTGTGGAATCAGGATGAGGATCTAATGCCTAGTCATTCCCAACAGTCCAGATTTCTGCAGCTAGTGATCCTTTGTTGTCAAGAATGTAGAAGGACCACGGAACAGACCCAAACACTAACGTTCTGGTGGACCTTCTGATCTGCCTAGAGATGAGTGTCGGCGTCCCTTTTTAACTTAAACTGAAGCACAAGTACCATTTAAGCAGCTAATGTTATTCAGGTTTATAGTTGATTGATTAATGAAGAGAGATGAGATGACGTAATTTCTAGGGGGTTAGTTGTATAATTCTACTTCTAAGACAGATAACTAGTTATGTACATTTCATAATCTTCCTTCAACTCGGCGAGGTAGCTGCAGCAGTCTGTGGGTGTTTGTCTTCAGCTGAGCCTGAGTGTAAATGAATGTGCCACACTTTCTCATATTCTTCAGTTCATTGAATGACACTGTTTTGTTTTAGCAATGTAGTATTTCACCTTCTCACAGTGAAATGTCTTCTGAATTGTATATGAAAATTTACATTCCTATTGTACAAACTAAAGACTTGTCTTGTTTAGTGTTTAATACTTCAGCCAGTAAAATAAACTGGTGGTTTTTGAAATTGTATGCTTTTGTAAATCCTTAATATGACAGAAAATTTGCCTTTTTTCACAGACTTTGTTGAAACACACATTTGATACTAATGTATTTGTTTCAGACTGACTAATATACCTGGACTAAAGTAAGCGTAATGAGAGGCAATAGAAGAGCTTTTCAGGCAGCTGAAAAACTGCACTACACACACTGAATGTAGAGTTCTTCCTTTCCTTGAAGTTTGTGTTGGATGTGATAAAAAAATAACCTGCAGAACTCACAGCTGCCACCTGATTTGTTCTTGTGGGGTCATATTTAACAATACCATGGAAACACAGTAACTAAAATTGAAATAAAAACTAGAATAGGTGGATACAATTGCAATTGGCAAATGTGACAGCACTAATTATGGGTTAGTGCTGAGGAACTAGAACTTTTATGTAATTCTCTTGGTTTGGGTTCATTTAAATCGTGACTGTTTCAGTTACCTTCAGAGTTGATAATGTTTCAAGCTGGGTGTTTATGTCAAAGGCATCCCTTGTATTTGGGTGATATAGCCACTTCAGCTGTAAGTCATGCCAATTCTGAAGCATCTAAAATGTTGCCGAGTGTAGATACGTAACATGATTGTGATACTGTTAAGTCAAATGGTGTTAAAGTTAGTTTATCCTTTTATTTTATACAAATAACTATTCTAACTGTGGTTTCACTTGAACCCAAAACAGAAACTCACGTTGATACAACTGAGATTACATAAGCATGCTTCCTTTAGAAAATGATGAAGGGAAAGTTTCTTGGTACCAGAGGCTGCTGCTTTCATACATGTGTGTCTTTGTAAGTATGTATGTATGGATAAGGCTCTGGAGTGACGTAGACAAAGAGCGTGTCTTTGTGAACAGACATCGCACCTTGATGCTGATCGAGTCTCAAGAACTTCTTTACTGATGAGATTAATATAACTTCCAGCTTTGCTTCTTTCTTTTCTTCAAAAGTATGCAAAAATGGAGTGGGGGAGGGAAGGCAGAATTATTTGTTGACTGAATATCTGCAATGTGTTCCAGATGTGTTGCACTGCTTTCAGTGCAGAATTGAAGGGAGGATGGGACAAAAAACAAAGCTATTAATTCTTTCTTATTATTTCTGATGTTGAAAGTCTTGGGGTTTTGAGCATTATCTGATCATTTTAGACTGATGGAAGAAACACATATTTAAGAAGCAGAGGTTTTCTAACAGTCCAACTTGGGATATTCTATCATGATGTATTGTAGTCTACCCAGCAGTGAGTAGTTCTGATGAATACACTCCAAATGTCATAAGCAGTTGCAACATTCTGCAGGGAAAAATGTTATGTAGAAGTGAATCATCTCAAATTATAATGACAGAAGTTGTTGAATGCTGACATTTGCAATTGACCTTACTGTTTTGAATCAGAGGAAACTGTTTCCAGTGACAACTTTGAACAGCAACATTTTCAAAACTGTTGAAAGCTGAGTAGAATTGGTTTTGTTTAGAAAATCCATAGCACTTGTGCAAAAATTGTGTGGCCTCCAACCACTTGATCTAGAACTGCAGTGAATTTTCTGAAGGTGGTAAATTGTCATGGAATTGTCTTGAATACCTGACAAATTTGATGAGTACATACATACAGAACTTTTTGCCACGCTTCTCTCTCAGTAGATCTGTGGTCTATGAGGATTTTAGAAATTTCTAGCTGAATTATTTGACAACTTTTGTCAGTGTTTGAGGCTTACAGTGCTGCATATGCATGTGTGTAACATGGCTGTTTAATACAGCAAACTAGATGTGCGCATTTCACAATATTCACTGAAACCAGCAGGATAACTGCAGTGGTCTATGGACATTTCTTCAGCTGAGAGTCGTGAGTATGAATGTGCCACATTTCCTTATTTTTTGGTTTGTTGAGTCTTGTTTTCTTTTAGAAATTTTTACTAAAGGTTTTAACCTTCTCACAGTGTTTTCTGAATTGTCCAAGAAAATTTACATTCTTGTGGTATAAGATAAAGAGTTGTCTTGTTTAGTGTTTAATACTTTGGCCAGTAAAATAAACTGGTGGTTTTTGAAGTTGCGTGCTTTCATAAATACTTAATACAGCAGGAAAAATAGCCTTTTTGTTTTTAGAGGCTTTGTTGAAATACACACTGGAGTGTGATATATTCAGCTTTTTCATTATACGTGTGTAGAAGCCCTGGTAAGATTGTCTTCATTACTTTAAATATGCCAAATGGCTATCTTGCACTGAGCATAGGCTCTACGAATGCAGCCTCCTCAAGCAAGACACCGGGCCTAACTCACCTGGCTGGGTTAGACACCCTCAGCTGTCTGCAAGCAGGTGAGCTGTAGGCAGAAACATGGCCTTGGCACTGATGTAGTACTGTTTGGGCAACTTTGTATCTGTGATGACCTTAATATAGCAGCATTTTGATACACACCTGCTCTGTGGTCTTCATTATGATCTTCATTAGATCCTCTGTTTGGCACTTTTCACCGTTCCTGTTGTTTGAAGTGCCAGCAATCCCAGAGGTCGGTGGTAACGAGTACTCTTGGGCATGATGCTTTCGTAAAACCCTGGAAGGGGAGCCAGTGCAACACGCTCTGCAAGTGGTGTAATGTTTTTTGCTCTGCTCAGACAAAGTATCAATTCCTCAGCTTTGACTGTACAGAAACAGTGCTCAGGTTCCTTTTTCAGAAGAATCACAGCATGGTTGAGGCTGGAGATACCATCTCATCCATCCCCTCTTCATCCATCCCCTCTGCTTCAAGTGGAGTCAGCCAGGGCAGGTTGCTCAGGGCCATGTGCAGTTTGGTTCTGGATGTCTCCAAGGATGGGGACTCCACAGCCTCTTGGCATTGCCTGCTGCAGTGTTAAATCAGTTTGTGCTCGCTGCCTCTTGTACTGTCCCTGAGCACCACGTTAAGATTGGATTTCCTAGCCCTGTCTGTGCATCCTCAGAGGGTGTCTCTATAGTCCTCCTTGGTCTCCTGCTTCCACCTCTTGCGTGCTTCCTTTTCACAGGTAAGCAGAACTGAGAGCCCCATGTCTGTGCATGCAGGTCTGCTGGCTCTGCTTGACTTCCTGTGTGTTGGGATGGGCTAATTTGTGACCCCGGAGCAGTATCCAGCTCTGCTGGGTCCTACTGCCCTCCAGGATCTCCTCCCTGTCTCCAAACAGACACGGTCTGTGCTGCAGGTGTGGGGTTGCATTTTGTGCAAGGTTCATTAACCCGTCCTTACAAATGTGGTCTCTGGTGCAACACTGTGGAGGAACCTGCATGAATGGAAGAGCTTGTATAAATAGCAGCTGTGGGAGATCTTATGTTTTGGGAACACTGTTCATTTTCTCTCCCTCTTTATTTTTAATCTCAAATCTTTAACCTGTTAATTCAAATGGGCAAAACATGAATTCCATTTGTGTGAATGGATGAGAAAGGAAATCTCAGATTCTTAACATTTCCCTTGGCCCAGCAAGGGTCTAGCTAGGGATTCCCATCCAGGAATGTTGGTTTCTGAGGTACAGGGGTTGAGCTCGGGGCTGTGACTGTCCTGTGAGCCTGTAGGATTTGCTATTTCAGTGTCACTGAGTGAAAGGAAATGCTTAGGGTGGGCTCTTAACGTGGTTTCAAGTAGGAATAGTTACTGATTAGCAGAAGAGAGCCTGATTTTTGAATCTCCTTTTTCCAAAATGTGGCGGGCAATTCAAAAGAAAACAGTGGTACCTCCAAAGCACAGCCCTTAGCAGGGATGAGAATAATTGAGAGGCTCTTTGTGGGGAAATGTGGGATGAGAGGCGCACCTGCAGGTAGCACAAGCATTGAGTAACCAGCCACATAAATGGCATTTGTTTGTATGGCCTTGACAGCTGGCTGCCTGCATTTCATTTGGTTGCTTTTTATAGTCAATTTTAATCTAGCTCTGTATTACAGGGAACTTCAGCACGGCTGTGTTCTCCCACCCAGCAGCTGCCAGGTAATGACACCTGCCAGTTCTGGCGGGTAGGAGAGCGTCCCTGTGACTGGGGCAACTGCTGTGACACGAGCCTCTCTGCTGCAGGTGCTGCTTCATTGACTCGAGCTCTAAAGTGAGGGCACGTTTAATTGCCTGTTAGCCTAAATTTCCTGGGATAATTCTGAGATGTAATGGTGCAGAAGGGCTGGCAGAAGCGAGGCTGAGTCACGCAGACAAGCCCAGCAGTTGTCACTTGTTGTAGTGCTGACTAACACCGGCGCTCCTCTGTCTGTAGCTTCTCAGGCTGAAGTGCGGTGGTGGATTTCTGTGGTGCGAGGACAGACCTCTGGGGAGGTGAGAGGGAATAATGGCCCCACCTGCACAGCATGCACTGGGGTAAGTGAAGGAGTGTCACATGTGGCACAAAGCACGCCCTGTCTGTTATTTCTGCAGTACAAGTAGTGAACCAGAACAGGGGACGGAGTCTGGGTTTTGTCTGAGAAGATCCTTTGGTAAAGGCTTGTGATGTGAATATCATCTTTAGCTCCTCTCAAAGTGGGAACAGAGTGGTGACTCGTTGAAAGCAGATGCATAAAAACATGCACAGACATGTTATGAGCGTGGTGCACATACACACAGTTTCCTCTGCCGTCCCATCTCAGGCACCATCAAAGCTGTTAGTCACCTTGGGATCTCCCCATCACTTCTGGCACCTGACACGTGTGCATCCCACCTCTTGCTTGTCCTGAACAGCTGCACATGATGCTGCCTTGTTCCTGCTCCCTACTGAACAGGATCTGTATGTCCTTCTCTTTGCTGCACAGGGCCAAAATACACTCAAGTGTTTGGATCAATCATTTTAGCATAGCTCTGAATAATACCAACAGCTGCCCTATTTTCACTATAGGCAGGTAGAAGTCCAGGAGGAACAGACCTGACTCACTGGTGCTGCTAGCCAGGAGACAGTGATCTGCTGGAAATAACAGTAATGGTACTGGGAGCCACAATTCAGCTGAATCTGCTTGGATTTTCTGAGTAAGTGTGAAATAGCTGCACTCCTGAGCACCTAAAGCAGGGATGGAGGGATAGGAGTAGAACACAGATCTCTTTACAGCATTCAGTTTCTGCCATTCTTTCCTCATTATCCCGCTTAAAAGTATGCAATATCTTCAGCTGCTTTGGTGTTTAAAGGTAGAATAGTAGCAAGGCTGTGAGAGCTTCTCTGCAACTGAATGACAGCTATTCAGCTCCAGCCCAATCCTCTGACAAATGTGAGGTTCTTTGCTGTTCAGCCTGGGAAGGAGCTTCTCGCATGCCTTGCAGACTGCATTTGTAACTTTAAATGTTGTCAGTTATTTGTGAGCTTGTTTTTGGGCTGCTAGTGCAGGAAGCCTCGCTACAGAAGCATTGTCATTGGCCCTAACGTGAACCTGGCTTCTTCCTGTGCCTTGGGGTGGGCAGAGCTCTGCAGGGAGGGAAGGCAGGAGGCTGCGGGGCAGCTACATGGGCTGGATGGGAGAGTTCAGGGGACTGGGACGGGACCCAGCACTGAGCCCTAGCAGTGCTTCTGAACTACCACGCTTTGGCCTTTCAGTGATTACTCCACTGCTTGGCGTCATCACCCCAAAGCAAAGGTGAGTAGGGACAAATAACCTGAAGAAAAGACTGGGTGATGGTGTTGTGCAGGATTGCCCGCTATCGCCCATCTTTTCCCCAGAGGTTGGCACAGGGGATGCAGACAGCAGTGTGATCCAAGCCCTCTGCTCTCGGTGAGCGGCAGAGTGTTTTTGTGCTGTTGGAGCAGCGCTGGGTAAAGCTGCTGTGCTGCCTGCGAGCACAAAAGAGTTTTGACGCACTCTGGTAATGCTGAGATGAATAACTTCTTAAATATGCCAACAGAATGAGTTACTAGGTAGATCCAAGGCAGTTGATGCCATAATTTAATTCCAGGCAGAAAGACAGCACCTTAGGTGGAAGAATATTCTATTTCAAGATATTAAACAGCTTTAATATACATTGACATTCAGCGCCACGCTCGTAATCCCTGTAATTACTCCTTCCTCCTCCATGAAGAGCCGGCACGGTACCGCTCAGCACTGAGGGACAGTTTTGTTTCATGCCTGAAAGAAAGAAGTCATTGCATAAAGCACTCTCTGTGCTCAGCTGTGGGGAAAGAGGTGACTGGAGAACAAAACAGGAGCTGTAAGAGCGGCTCTGTCTGGTACGCTTCCTCCATATCTGTCTCTGCAGGCAGCTTTGAATGAATGAAGAAGCTGAACAAAATGAGACACAAAGCGAAGAGCTCTGCTGCTCTGAGACCCACCAAACTGCAGTGTGGGTGGCCACCTCCTGCTGGGCTTTGTGCTGTGCCCAGAGCTCATGCCCCGCTGCCTGCTTCCTGGGGCATCCCAGGCACTGGGCTGTGCCGCGGGAACTGACAGGGAATCAGTGTGGGGGTGGCTGTGGGCAGTGCCCTGGCTGTATGCACTTGAGCATCGATGGTTTTCTTGTCACTTTCTGGAGTTTTCTTGATGGGAGACAAATTCTATCAATAACTGTAGATCCTTGTGGAAGTTGTTGGACAAAATGTCCCTGGAGAAAATAAAATAACAAAAAGAACAGAACGAGAGGAGCAGGGAAGGGGGCCGAGACCAGCAAGTACGGGAAAACGTTTTTGAGGAGATTGACATTGCCACCCGGCGGTCGCTCAGCACAGCGGTAGAGCAGTGCACATCCGAAGGCTGAAGCACGGCACTCCACCACTCAGTGCGGCACCTGCTGCTCCGCAGGGCAGGGAGGGGTCAGGCAGTGCTGAGAGCTGATCCCCCCCCCCCCCCTCAACCACAGGGGGACCTCAGGGCTTCAGCGGGGTGGCTGGGGTGCAGCCGACCCTTATGTCAGGGAGAACAGCTTGGTGAATCACAAGGTCCGGGGCTCATCTCCTGTCAGCTTTTAATTATCACAACGGATTAAATTTCCGTGAGCCTTCGGCTGTAGCAGAAGCCTCCACGCCGTCTGCTGCTCTGTGAGGACGTGCTTGCAGTGAGCTTTCATTTATTTCTTTACTGCAGCTTTCCTTACCTAGGCTCACATTGTCAAGCAGGACAGCGGGGCTAGACCCTTAGTTTATTAATGGCTTTAAACTAAATGTGATGTTTTTGTGGTGACAGGAAAACTGTCATTAGTCCAGTGTGTCAGACTGCGTGCTGTATGCATTGTAGTTGATGAGCTTCATTCCCTGCTGTCTTGAACAAAAATTGGTGAGAAGTGTGAGGCATTCTGTTGGAAAGGGGAGAGGAGGCCTGACAACATTTAATCGTTAGAAGGTGAGGAAATGTCCCGCTGCCTTGAGCTGGAGGTGAAAATGTGTCACTGACACATTTACCCCCTGTACGTGGAGGACAAGGAGGCAGCATTTCCACCTGATTCAGAGGACTCAAAAGCATAGATGGAAAACTGAAGGATAATTAATAGTTTGCCCATCTAGCTACCACATTCTCCTCACAATAACTGCAGTCAGAAATGTTTGCTCCAGAAGGACAGCACAGAAATAATCTGATTTCAGTGAGATTCCTATCTGCTGAATGTGCTGCCCCATAATGAAATGCACTTTTTCTCTCCAAAATCAATGGAACATCCTACAGATACAGTTTTGCTTTCCTCTGTCACTATCTAAGAAGGAGTGCAGGCACTATCAATATTTCCACTCACCTGAAACGAAGGTTAACTTTCTGTCCTCTCAATCAGCCAACACTGCAACTTTTGCCTTCAGCAGAGTGCCAGTGTTGGTGCCCAGGAGAGCAGACTGTCACCCCTCATCTCTGTGTGTTGTCATTGCACATACTTGCACCGGAGTTTACCCGGCCTGCTCTGGGCACATGGCTTCGTGAATGTGTACCTCTTGCAAGCAGGTTGTCACCTGAAAGTGTTGGCTTTCACATTTGTTTTTTTCAGGCTGGCGCTCAGATAACCAGGCGGAACCAGAGCTTCCAGTACACAAGCTCTGTGCCTTCTGCAGCAGCACGGTGAGCACAGATCCCATTGTTTTTCTTTGCTTGGTCCTGTGCAGTTGGGGTTGTGGATCCAGTTGTGGGGCGCACCTGCAGCTCTTCTTCCAGCTGCATCGTGGCCGCTCTGAAGGCACATTCCTGACCACAGCCCCTGAAGAATGCAGGCGTCTCCGCTTTGGCTGCAGTTGGGCTCCAGCTATGTGTGAAGCCAAGAGGGGAGAAGCAGGAGCCCACCGGAGGTTGCTCGGGACGCTCTGCTCTACCAGGCTGAGCTGATTGGCACTTCTCAAAAGCATTTGTACTTCTGAAAGCACAGGGATCTATCTGTGAATTGGTGTCTGCAGAAGCACCGGACTTTTTGGAGCAGCATGCTCAGCAGGGTTAGTACTCACGCTGAAAATTGAAGTGCTCATACATCCCACTGTCTGCACTTGTGTCTCTTTAGTTATGGTGTAGATTTGCTTTGTCAGGCTGAAACAAAAATATCATTCTGCCTTTTCCATTTTACTCGGAGATCAAATGTGATATTTTGCAACAGTGTCACAGAGCTGCAGGGATATGCACTCCTCCCAAGAGCTGCTCCTTCCACGTAGCTGCTTCTGCATGTGGAAACCTCAGTGAGAGACAACAAAATAAGGATGACTTCTGGTGCTGGTATCTGTATTTCTGTGCTGGCAGCTGTAGCTGCTCCCAGCATCTGGCTTACAGGAGCGGTATTTGAGCCTCTCTGTGCAATGCACGGAATAATTCAAGTGAACAGGGCAAAACCAAAAGCAGGACGCAGCAGCACTGATGCCACTGAAAGCTTACACAGAGATCAGAGTCATTACGGCTTGTGGTCAAAAGAGTTTATTTTTTCTTGTCACGTGATGTCAGACAATATGAGCCCTTTTAGCAGCACTTCTCAAACTTCTTGCTCTCCTGACAGAAACTCAGCTGCCCGGAGGTGGGCGAGGCCAAACTGCAGCATGAACCTTCCTCTGGAGGAAGGGACCCGACCTTGCTAACCTGGCTGGCTGAGGCACTGTGCGGTTTCAGTGCCGTGACACTGATTGGGTAATTGCGATTTCTTCTCACTGGCCTGGCCAGGGAAAGCTGCCTTGCTGCTGAACAGCACTTAGTCTTAATGACTGGAACGCTGCTTGCCACAGCTGACTGCAACCTTGCAGTGTGGGAACCACTTGCTGTCAGTACAGGGCCTGGATCTGGGATGTTGCAAGCCAGTATTCAAGCATCCTACCACTTTTGAGTGTGTCTGTGATTTATAATGTAGAAAACCACACAGACTTTCATAATACGTGTACGTGTAATTAGTACTCAACAGTCTACAGAAGCAGAACCTACTAAGGAAACAAACACCAAAAAAACAGCATGAACAAAGTTAAGAATCTTCTGCGTAAATGGATGTATTTCTGGCTTGGAGCCAACTGGGAAGAAAAAGAAATTCCTATATGCAAGATCCCAGAAGGTGTAAAAGAAGTGTTGGATGCTGAAGTATGTCAGGGACAAGATTTGTGATGAGTAAGAGCTTCAGCTGCTGGAAGCACAGCCTGCTGTCAGGTAGCAGACCCCACAAACTTCTAAACAAGGAACAAATCCTTGCTGAGCCTTTCCTACTTGTGACAGTAAGTATAAATATATGAAATCACTGAAAGGGGGAATGACACTTGAGCGCTCATTTAAGGGTTCTGGCAACCTGACAGCAGTTAAGCTTTACTTCCATGTGATGCGGAAGCAATTTTCATTCTTGTTAAAACTCCCATTTCTGGAAGTATATTGCCAAAATAACTAATTTTGATCACATGGGACTACGTGTTACATACACTTATTTGCTCTTTCTTGATTTTGGTTTTGTTTTTCCAAAAATAATAATATTTTATCGGCAAAGGATTCTTACTATTTTTGTCATAAGCACACAACAATGTAGTGTTTTTTTCACACAGTATATACCCATCCATGTGTTTTTGTGTCAAGAAATGCAGCAATAACTTCTGCTCTGTCTGCTTACAGCAATAGCTACTGCTCTGTCAGTTTCCATCATCTGCAGCTCCCTCTGTTACTGAGATGGGCCTGCTCAGCAGAACGAATGCACATGATAGTGACATTTTATGCTTCTAGGGTAATAATATCTTAGTTACTCTAAAATCATGAGCTTTTTGAATATTTTATAAATTACAAATAAAAGGGAGAGTTGATTACAAACAAAAGAGAAGACCTATCACCTAAGAGTGGTATAAGAAAAGATCAGTGCAGAGGTAGAAACTCCTGTGAAGCTTACAGCAGGAAAGACCTGCCATGCCCAAATGCACAAGTTTGTTTCCCCTTAACAACTGTCAATGCTTTTAAGATGCAATTAGTTACAGAGGTAACAACATCCAGGTAAAAGTCTTACTTAACTCGGTATATTGAACAGATACAGCTGGTGCTGCGGAACTATCCTTTCATTCATCCCCGTATTCAGGGCATCTTCATCATAAATTTTCACGTACACTTTCTGTCACGTAATTGCTTTCTCAACGCTTATTTATTTGTATGTGATTTTTACGTTTCCAGCTTAGAAGCTATCTGCCACGAAAACTGTAAGAATGCAGAATGGATTTATTTATCTACGGTTATAATCCAAAGGAAATTTTATCAAGGAGTTCGTGGTTTTGTTATGGAGCGAAAGGTGAACAAAGGCACCTACAAGCTGGGAAGATGGGCTTAGCATCCATCTGCCCCAGATAAATCTGTCCTTACCGTGAACCCACAGCTCTTCTCTCCACCTCGAGAATGCATTGGTTCTTCTGTTGTATTGTACTTCTGCACTGAGAATGAAGAGACTTCTTTCTGCTGAAAGACTAAGAAATGAGATTAGCCATGCAAGTTAAAGATTCTGCATATTGAAATACAGTAAATCTGAAAAATACTGGAAGACATTGGTGGTTTGCTGGAGTTAAGGTTTAATTTTACACTGAAAAAAATGATATTATTATACATATTCTGCCCCAAATCACAGCATTTGCCCTGGGAGCATTAAACAATTTTTTGGAATCTTAGAGATAGCAATTTATAATTAGGGATGAATTAAAGAGGTCCAACACTGGAAAACACATTTCCTAAAGCAATGGTTTTAGTTAGTCGAACCATTATCTTTCTTGCTTCCTGTGAGCTAACAGGTACAGAGGTTTGCTGCAAAATCAGTTTGTAAGTAAAATGCCTTCAACTAGTGGTCACATAGAGGAGAGCTACACAGGAGAGTCTCTGTGAGCTATAGACAGTGATATTTGGAGATGTCAGCTCTTTCTGAGGCACAAAATAATAAAGTACACTGAGAAATCTTCAACCTGCTTGAATGTAAAGTAATAGGTTTTGGGATAATTGTCACATTGTACTTTAAATCCCTGCCAGCTATTTCTGACTCCTTTTTTTTAAACATGATTTATTTGGAAATAAACCAAAAATGAGTAACACAGTAACAGGTTATGCAGTATTTCAGTCTGAACTGTAAGTGTCCACTTACATTCTAACTTACAATTTCCATGTGGTCCTTTTCTTCAGTCATAAACTAATGACTAATTCACACCATCAGCATGTTGCCCGCTGCAAATTGGCAAAAAGAAAAAAAAACGGGGGGGGGGAATACAATGTGTAAAGTGCTTGTTCACTCTACAGAGTTTTTAATATGCAGCACCAAATGTTCTGTGGTATATCTGATACAAGTCTTAGAAATGGAGAATTTGGAACAGTGTGCCTCCAGCCCTTTCTAGAAAGGGAAAGAACAATCTATATGCTAAGGCTAATTTAAAAAAAAAAAAAGCAGAGCCATTTTATGCTTTAAAAAGCTGTTGTAACGGGTAATGACCTCATAAGAGCATATAGAGAAAGTGGAATACATACATTTAATCAAATAAAATTAGTGACTAATTAGCTATTCAATGTAGCGCCTTAATGAAGGATAGCACCCAGTGATGAGTCACACAAATCCCATGAATGCTATTGACCATGGGTACAGCAGATAAAGTGCGCTTGATGAGTTCATAGGAAGCCTCATGTTCTGCTTGTAGTTTAAGATGATGGGAGAGAAGGCACAATTTTTTAGCATCTTAATCCTTCACTTGTATGCAAATTGACATTTTAGCTACACATTTCCTAGGCTTTGAAGGCCTACATAGAAAGGCTCCTTCCTTGGAGAGAGTACAGTCTAACCTAAAGAATGACAAATATATATAAAAATGCAGAGTACTTGTTTTAGTAATCACATACTATTTATAACGCAGATCTTTGGCCACCTGATCTGACCTCCACCTAACCTCCTAAGGACAATATTCTTCTCAGGAGCTATGCTCTGCCTCTCAAGTTACCTGTCTATTTCACCAATGTAAGCTCCCCAGCAATGTGGGCTGCATCATTTCCACAATGTTTGCAACAGCTTGACGTGCCATCTTTATGTAAGAAGCTGCGCTTTCAGCACCGGACTAGATCATGGAAATCTGGATTTTGTTCTTGCTTCTGCGGGTCATCTAGACAGATATCTCACAAGGCTACCTCCCTATTCCTTAGTTTCTTCATCTGTAAAGTGGGGATAATGATATTCACTCGCTGTTTAAAACCATTTTAAGATATACATGATTAATTGCTTACCAGTGTGCACTCTCCCCAGGGAATATCATGCAGCTGCTAATAAATTGACTCATCCACTTTCATATTACCATTTTATTTAAACATTCACCATTTTTTTTCTGTGACATAGCAAAACACTCATTTTGTCAAACAGCAATTGTAAAGAAGCTTTTATCCAGCGCAAGAGTAATTAGCATTGTGGAGAAGTGATGAGATTGCCACCAGCTCTGAGCTTGAGGGACTATCTTGTATTTTAAGAAATCAAAGTTGCAAAAATAGTTTCCAATTCAAGTCTGCCCTCCACTGGTACTAATGAAACACTGCTAATAAATTTCAAATCAATATTGTCTGTATGTAATGAAGAAGGGGAACTAAATTCATAGAGGCTTTTTTAAGTTTATTAATCAAGACCCTTAGACAGCTTTTTTTTTTTTTATTTTTTATAATAGATAAATACTTTGTAAATATCTTTTCTGAAGACTCTTGTAGGCTCACTACCTGATTCCTGTTCTTCAGGCTTTCAGAAGCCCACCAGCACATCATTCATATCAGACAGTTGCCAAAACTCACATATACTTACACTTATACACATACACATATACATATACTTCTCATATACATGAGAAGTAACCTTCTGCATGTGGTTTTTAAGGGACTTAAAAGAAAAACTACAGAAAAATATTTTGTTATGATACAACTAACAATTCTAATATACTGTGCTACATATATCAGCCCAGTAATAACGTTGTAAGAGACCAGTGTCAGTGTAGTCTAGCATTCTCTCGCTAGAAGCAGGTTTTCTTCCTAATATGCGAAAGACCAACTTCTGTTACTGTTTATTTTAGAGAGAACTTTCCATCACAAATCCCACATGCAATTAACACATCTCTTAATTCAGGAGGACTCATTTTCTTTTCTATATTTAAAGCAGGAAGGTAATTGGAAAAAAAATACTCACACAGATTCACGTAGTATGATTTCAATCCCAAGGTGACATTTATGTCTGGAATATAAAATTTGTACTGCCAGGAATTGTGAGACAAGGCACCTCTGGTTCATTTTTCTTGTCATCTTCACGCTTCATTACACTTAACAGCATTTAATCTCTTGTGACTGCTACTTAAGCCTAAAATGAAGGAGTAAAACGCAATTTCTTTGGATGTATAGATAATGCACACTTGAATAAGTGTTCTTTTTTTCTTCTTTAGGCAGGAAGCTACACCAAAGTCTACTCAAATCTCAATAATTAGTGCCATATGTACTGTTGCTACAAATCACCCTCCTCAAATGGATTGAAAAAATAACCCCACTATCCAGACTGTCTCCATTTTGCTCTTGTAGATGAGCTGTAGGAGCTTTTTAATAATCCCAACAGAAAAGAAACAGCATCGCCACACTGAAACAGCGGTGAGTATTTTCACAAAAGGTGACAGTGCTCTATGCATTACTGGAAAGGGTCTAAAATAACATTAAAGTATCTTAGATTGTCAATATGTCAATACTGAGAGAAGATACTTTGAAAAAAGGAAGCTGTATATGAATTTTAATTACAATTTTTATTTTTCAGATGCTCCAGTTCCATGTTCTGTACCAAAAATATTTTACTTTTGTATACACTTTCATGTAAACTAATGGCAAAGACCTTATGTTCTCTGTTTTAAAGTTTCCTTACCTTAATTCAATGTACAAAGACTGGAATGGGTATAAACAACAGGTGTAGTAAGAGTGAAGACCAAAAGTTTTAGAAATTGGAATATCATCACTCCTTCCTTCATTTGTTTCAATCATAGTAAGAATTTGCCTAAAACAGGCAGATCTTTCAAATCCTATGAAATCTTTACATTTTTTCTCTAGATGAGATTTGTTGACAATTAAAAAGTAGGCATTCAAACGTCTTTAGAGGAAAATCTTTCTAAAGCTATTGAGAGTTTCACTGCTCAGATGCTTTAAAAAAAAAACAAAAACAAAACTTAATTTAAAAACAAAGGATGAGTGAATACAGATATTAGTTTTGGCCTCAGAAAATCCTTTAATCCATCAGACTTCTGCATATCACTGTAAGTATGCAAGTAATCAGATGATTGTTTTCATCCCTGGCCAAATGCCGCAGTCATAACAGTGTGCATGTAAGAACTGTTATATTTTTAGAGTAACTACTTACAGAAAAAGGTAGCAGTATCTTTAATGTAACATGCATTTTCATTCTTAAATGAAAATGGGGAGAATGGGACAGTCAGGTTTCAAATGAAAACAAAGTCGTGTAGCAGATAATACTCAATTTTAAGCACAACAATACTTTTTTTCAGAGATCTCTGAAAGCATTTGATGAGGTTTTGTTGAATGTTGTTTCACCTCAGCCTGCTGTTTCTCCTTCACTGGCTTCAGGAGCTGGAATGAAAAACAACGCCATTATTGTGTTTGCACTCAACTCCATATTAAATCTCAATCCCCTCGTCCCCCATTCTGTATGTACAGCCAGGATTGCCCCAGCCCACGTACAGAATACAGCACTTGCTCTTATTAAACTTTATGTCGTTGATTATTGCCAGCCCTTCAATTTGTTAAGGTCTCTCTGCAAAGCAGATATTCAATACCCTACGGAGGCCAGAGTACAGCCAATTGAGTATCACACAGGAAATCACATGAAGACAGTAATCCAGAGAGAAACATTTTATACGCATCCCTGCTTTGTATTTCAAGTATGCTTTGAAAATATGCTAAATTCAGAAACCCAAACATATTTAAGCCTAAGTAATATTGCTTTTGCAACCATCAAGAGAAAATGAGACATTTTAGAATTCTGACATTCCCCAAGTGGCATGATCACGGAACCTTAGTGTTCTTTTGGATGTAGTGCTTCTCATTTCTATTTGTCTCTGTGAAATGTGGTCTCCGCAAACTGACAAGGTGCATTTCCCAGACCAGCGGCACTGCACAGTAGCTGGGACATATTAAACTAAATGAACGAGAATATTAAAATGGAATGGAAGGACCATCATTACAATGGCACAGCAGACGGTTCAATGATCATAATAAAGTAAAATGTAAAGCCCAGTCATAAGACACTATAGATATGAGAAATGAGAGCTGTCAAGGGAAGTTTCTGTTCTCTGAAAATAATTCAAAACATCCACACTGTGAAGGACTGGTAGTACCCAGAAGACCCCATAAAATGCCACCAAATGTGACTCTGGCATCCTCAGGGAGAAGAAGAGGAAAGATCTAGAATTGTGTTATGCAATGGGTATGGCAATCAGAAAGGAATTGACACATGGTATGGTACTACACGACTCGTGATCTTTAGAGAGTATTTTATAAAAGCTGTTCTTGGGAGGGAAGATGCCACTTTTAAGTTGAATATGAGAAGCCATTACTGACGAATGTGGCTTTTGCACTGTGATAGTTCAGAACAACGGGAGATCTGTCATTTTGAATGTTTGCACAATTCTATGCACAAATACGACTTTGAAAGGTTTGGCTACAGTGACAGGCAAAAAAAGAAGGAAAGTTAATGTAAACCTATCAAATGAAAGACTCGTTACTTCAAATTCCCAGCTTTAATAAAAGATAATTAAAACAAAAACCCAATAATAGGCATACAGTACTCAACTTCAGGAGCAGCAATACAGCAATACGCACAAGTACCAAGCTAGATGTGACAATGCAGGAACGGGCGATCACACTGGTAAGTACAAAATCACCTTTAATACTAACTAGAAAAAAAGCAACTGGCAGAGCACTTCAGAGGCAGCTCTGTCTTCTGTGGGCTCACTGTCCCTGGAGGTGTAGAGGAAGCGTGTGGATGTGGCACTAAGGTGAGGGCCATGGTCAGCGGGCACAGGGGGGATGGGTTGGTGGTTGGACTGGATGATCTGGGTGGTCTTCTCCAACCCTAATGAGCCTGTGATTCTATAAAACGCTATGTAGATTTCAGCACTGTCACAAGCTGTGACTTTTGGTAAGACATCCCCCCCCCACACCTTTCCTATACATAACTAGATTCCCTCCAAACTACGCGAGCAGCCTGAGCCGCGCTGGCAGACGCGGCACATCCCACCGCTCCTCACCCTGCCGCTCCCGTGGCGCCCTGGCAGCCAAGGGCAGCAGGCCACGCGAGACACAGCGCACGCAGAGCCCGCACAACGCGAGAGCCATTTTCGGCGTCACCCGGAAGCACTGCTCTCGGCGCTCCGTCCCTACCCTTCACTTACCCACAGCCGCTTGCAGCCTCGGCAGAGAGCGGCGCGCAGGGGGACGTCGGGGCACAAAAACGGCCCACGGGCAAACCAGGGCGGCCTACGGCCTCTGCCCCGCTCTGCCTTCGGACAAACTCCGGCTCCCCCCGACCCGCGCACCCGGAAGTGCCCCCTCCGCCGCCCCGGGGGCCGCCCACCGCCGCTAAGTGACGTCCGCGGGCGGGCTGCTCCTCCTCTCCGCCGCCGGCATGCCGAAGCTCAGCAAGGAGGCCAAGCAGCGGCTGCAGCAGCTCTTCAAGGGCGGCCAGTTCGCCATCCGCTGGGGCTTCATCCCGGTCGTGCTCTACTTAGGTCAGTGACGGCAGGCGCCGGCATGCTGCGGCCTGCGCTGCCCGGCCCCGGGGTGGGGAATGAGGCGGGGGCGGCCGGGGGCGAGCGGCCACGGGGATGGGGGGGATGGGGGAGTAGGGGACACGTGTGGGCGCGGGGGGCGCGCTGCCCTGCGCTGTAATCCTCGCGCATGCGCCGCTGGGATGGAGGCGGGGGTTGGTGCGAGGGCCTGGAGGGCGAGCTGACGGATGGGGCAAAGGAACAAGTAAAAGGGGTCACTTTGAACTCTACCGCATTAGGCGACGTTAGGTTTAAAGGCTTATTACGTTCCCATCCTTAGTTTATTGATTATTCTAAAATGGATGGTTTTGGGGCGGCTGTTCCGGCAGCGCTTCGCGACCGGCCTTGGCTGCCGCAGGGATTTGTGAGGGCTCCGCCTTTAGGGCGGGAGCAGGGAGCTGCGCCGTGGGGCGCCGGAGGCAGTTACGTAACGCGAGAGTTTATTCCGTGCCGATGCCGATGCGCTGTGTCTGCAGCGGTGCCGCTGTCAGGATGGCCGGTGCATTTCTGTTATGCAACTGTAAGGAACTAGGTTGTAGCAGCTTCGTTTTACGCCTCCGAAAAATAAATGTGCTGCTCCCCCCACCAGCCTGCGTTGCCTTCTTAAAAACGTGCCTGCTGTAGTCAGTGAAAGGACGTCAAGTGCAAGGTGGCCGGTGCCACCTTTTCCTGCCCTAGGCCTCTGGAGGTGGCATGCACTCGGAAGTCTGCAGAGAGCCAAGCCCTCTTCTCCAGGGCTTACCGGGGCTCTGCAGTGCTGGGTGCTGCCGGGTCCGGCTACACATCTGTGTTGACCCGTATATACAAGACGTACGCTAAGCAATGAAGTGTTTCAGTGAAATTTTCAGAAGCTCGCTTTAACTTTCTCTGAAAGACCGAGATCAGGATGGGATGTTCAGGATCCCTGTGAGGGAGTCTGCTATGCGCAGTTGCAGGTCGTTGGTCAGGTGTTTTTATGCTTGCTTTGAAATGACTGCTCCTGTGTTAGGGAGGTAAATTAGACCAATACAGTTCTGTGAAACTGGATTGCTTATGTAATACTACTGGGGAAAGAGGGCCAGAAACATTCCCCGAATCTGTGTCACACACGCGCGTAGTATGACTAATGCAACTTCATGAATTTTAAAGCAGTTTTGCTGGAAAGTATGGCAATGGGTCAGAGTGTTCAATAGTCTCAAGTCAGACAAGGTTATCTTCAAAGCGGTAACCTAGTGCCCGCCAAGTTAATGGAAGTTTTTCCATTAACCTTTATGGCCTGTGTTTTAGGTGGGCTGTCATTATTTATAATCTGTAAGGGAGAGGAATAATATCTTTTCCGTATAACATCAATTTCTATGAAGCAGGTGTAGGAGAGTGTGTTGAACAGCGTGCATCATGTATAATTGTGCTTCAAGACTTAATTTACAGTCCAGCAAGCAAAGCTGTTTGATAAACTGAACCTTGAATTGCTTACCTAGCATACACTTGCCTTAGTGAATCAGTATTTAAGTCATTAGCTGGAGATGAACTCTTTGTAATTAACTTGCCCCACAAGGCGGTTAGAACAAAAGGTTTTAAGTTTAATCAATTTAACACTTAGAATTCTTTCACTCTGAATTAAATAAACTGTTATTGAAATAGTACTATAAGTTCAGGTAGCGTTACAGAACATTGCCTTTTAAGACTCACAGAGGTTTCTTATACCATTTACAGTTGTCACTGCTGGTGCTGTCTCATTGAGTTGCTTTCTCAACATTTAAAACCTGCATTGGTGGTTATTTATGTATGTATGCATGCATGCATGCCATGATCTTCAGGGTAAATGATTTCCACCATCTCTCACACCTAGTTGTTCCTGAATTTTAATTCAGATAGAGCTATAGATAAGAGATAAAGAAATTAAAAATGGTATACTTTGTATTTATTTTGTCTGCTTTCTAACCCTGATAACTACGTTTCTGTTGAGGTGAGTCTACAACTTCATGAATCACAGTTCCCTGCTTCTTTATTATTTCAGTTTAATGAACTGGAATAATCTGATACTGCGTAAACTGTGTAGGAGACTACACATATATGTGTATGTTTATCTAAGCTGTGTAGAAGTCTATGCATACATGTGTGTGTTTACCTAATGTATATTTCTTTTCAGGTTTTAGGAGGGGTGCAGATCCTGGAATGCCCGAGCCAACAATCTGGAGGTATGTATCATGTCCAAATGTACATGCAAAAGCAGAGCTCCGGGAGTCATGATTTTAGGTATTACCTCTGGTTGTTCACACTGAACAGCAAGAGCTGTTTCATCCATTGTTTTTAGTTGGTTTTGGGCGATAGTATAGCTGGTCAAGGTTCTTTTTTTCTTCAAAATCGAAACTGGAAAAGACAGCAACTAGTTCTTGCAAGAGCCTTAGTATTTTCTTCTAAATCTTGTGCGGATTTTAATATGTGGGACTTCCTGTATCCTTTGAGTGGGAGATGCCCTTGTAATCTGTTTTAAAGCTGTTTTATGCAAGTTTTTTCTGCACCTGAGAATAGTTACCTGGATTTCTAACAGGAATTTAAACCAAAATCCATTATCTTTCCCTTTTTGCAAATATAGTAGTAAAACTGCGTAAAAACTGCATTAAATACAGAGATATATCCTTCAGTATTTGTCATTACAATGAATTACAATGCATTTGCTCATATTGCCTCTTTGTTATGGGACAATTTGTCACTGCTGCCATGTCCTGGCATTGGCAATACTTCAATTCTTGTGGTATTTGAATTCTATCATCGGAGTGTTTCAGTGGGTCAGACCTGGTTTTGAAGGATCTTGAAATTTGATAACAGCACAGAGCCAGGGACTGCTAAGAGAAATAACTGATGGACTGCATTGTTTGCAAAGTTATATATTAATTATTTTTGCCTCATACCATGTAAAGGGAGCTACTTCTAACAGTACAAAGTATGAGAAAAATATGTCAAGGTCATGTTACGGTGTCAGTAAAATCTGTTGTCTTAAGATGTCATTTGCCCAAGTTGTTTGTTTGCTGGCAGTGTTTGTGTTCAGTTTCGCTAGCAACTTGAGGCTTTTTTATTGTACTGAATGCATCTGCACAGCATCAAGTGTGCATTTGATACCACGGTATATGTACAGGTAACCGAAATGCATTTGGGTCTAGTCTGAAGCTTACAAGTACTCCTTTTTCTGGGCAGGTAGCTTCACTTCAGTGTTTTTTTGTTGGTTGTTTTTTTTTTGTTTTTTTTTTTTGGTAGCATTTATTCTATACTTTTATAGGACTGTTTGTTCTGACTTGCTTTTTAGAGAAATCTATTTAAAAACAAGAACATACTGCAAATCTGACTTTCATTTCCTCCCTCCTCCCCTTTCAGTCTGCTTTGGGGATGAAAGATGTGACTGTCCTGCTATAGAACCAGCCGATGGACAGAGAAAATG